>NC_134383.1:7655662-7806869 GCF_035582795.1 Mycteria americana
CTGATACAAGCCAGGATGCCATTGGCCTTCTTGGCCGCCTGGGCACACTGCTGGCTCACATTCAGCCGGCTGTTGACCAACACCCCCAGGTCCTTCTCTGCCAGGCAGCTTTCCAGCCACTCTTCCCCAAGCCTGTAGCATTGCATGGGGTTGCTGTGGCCCAAGTGCAGGACCTGGCACTTGGCCTTGTTGAACCTCGTACAATTGGCCTCAGCCATCGATCCAGCCTGTCCAGGTCCCTCTGCAGAGCCGATGGCATGGGGCGATGCTCATCCCTGCCTGGAAGTGTGGGAGTTTGCAGTGGGGTAGGCAGGTCACCGGTGGGGGCTTTTGGGGTGTGGGTTTGTGCACACCCCTCTTCTTTCTTGACTATTGTGGTGTTAAAAAGTGTAATGGTCTCACCTGGTCCTTTGGGATCACCCTGCCCCGGGCACTGGCACCCAAGGTGTTAGGGGAGAGGGGATGCGACAACTCGGTGCCCGTTATGAAAGAAGCTTAAGGCATCTCATTAGCTGAAGGGCTGGATTCTCATTTACACTTCAGCCTCTCCAGGCTGCGCGGCGAGGGCTGCAAACGCAGCTCCCGGAGCCCTTTTATGTTCAGAGCAACTCAAGTATAAATGAGAATCAGGCCCTCCAGTGCCATTTCTTTTCTTCCGAAGAGAAAAAATCTCCTTGACTACAGGGACTGAAGTGGGTCAAGATGATTTGGGGTTGACTTAAATCTCCTCGACGCAGAGGTGGGTGATGGCTGTCCTTCACTTGAGAGTGGAAATATTTAAGCTCCTTTCCGAGGCACGGGTAGCTTGCAAACCAAGGCACAGCAGCCATGGAAGAGAGAAGATGCTTTCCCCATCATGCAGGTATTAGAGCAAAGGGGCTTTCCCAGTTTCCCTCTGAGCAGAGGTCTCCTCTGAGGAGCAGATGAGCAGGCGACGGTCAAGGTCAAGGAACTCTTCTGGACTTCACTCACAGAGAAATGACTTTGCAAAGACATGCCTAGCAGACAGCAGGTTTCGCTGCAATAATCTTCCCGAATTTTGTGCTCCATTGCTCTAAAAGAGGACACAGTGTTTTGAGTGTAGTGAAATAAATCTGAGTGCACAGGTAGCTGCAAAGGCTGTGTTTCCTGCTGTCGGCGATGGAAAGGTTTCTAGGAACCGCAGTGGTGAAAAGGAGATGGACTCGTGCATAGCGTAAATACCTGGGGACAGTATTAATTAGTGCAAAAAAGAGGGGGAGGAAAGAGTGATTTGGCTGTGATACACACAAAGATGTTCATCTTCTACTGAGTGGGTAATGAGGCTGTAACAAATTAATATCTGGGGCTGGAATGTGTTCAGATGAGGTGATGAGGACGAATCCGTGCCTGGGAATGAGCATTTCGGAGATGGAGTTGTCAAGATGCCTCAGGATCTTCAGAAACTATTGGTAAGGTCATTCTGACCCTACTGACGACAGTAATGAGGACACCCCCTTCCACAGGGGGTGCCCGTTCCCCTTCCAGAGATGTCCCCGCTGCGGCTCCTGGCGCTGGCACGGCCCCTCGGTGACTCCAGATGACTGCTCTGGGGCTGGAGACACCGAAGCAGCCTGTCCCTGCCATCCCTGCTCCCGTCACTCCACGCTGACGGAGCAATGGGATGAGATGCACTTGCTGATTCATTGCCTCTCCTGGCGACGTCGAACAACCCTCTTAGGAGCTTCCCTTAGCACTTAATCAGAGAAGAGCTTGTCTGTGGCATCTTAAGGACTTCTCAGGTGAGACGCATCCTCCCCTGAATAATAAAGACAGCTAATGTACAGGTGGAGGAAGGACAAGATTTTTTTTGACACCGCAACTCTTGACATCTGATTGCAGCCTATTCCTATGACGGATGCACGGAGAGGCGACGCTGGCTTTGGTGCACAACCTATTTACTCTCTTTTCACCATCCTCATTTCACCGAAGCCTGAGCAGCCTCCAGCCTCATGCAATGACCCTTGCAAGGTGAGACAGGGTCCTCCTCACTCCAGGGACAGCGTAGGGAGAAGTTAAGTGACTTGGTAGGGGTTGCAATGGATCTAACTTTGATTTCCCAACAGAAATGACCCCAATTATTAGCCTAAATCATCACAGAAGAGCTCTGACTGCCATATTCTTCCTTTACACCAAGGAGAAGATGCTGGAGGAATCTGAGATTCAGCTTCCTTGCTTTTGAATCACATCTGCTGCTATTGCTTGTGTTACAGCAGCTTGCAGAACCTGGTGGAATCGGCACCCTGTGTACTGGATGCTACCCACATCCAGTCCTTCAGTTATTATCATTGCTATTGTTACGGAATAAATCATTCCTTAAGCTTCCCTCTTTCATTGCAAATTGTCCATGAAACACTTGCAATCTCTGCAGAGAGACACCTGGGTTGACAGACTAAATCAGATCAGTAATCAAATCCAGATCCCATCTCCTGCTACCTGGTATGAGTTATTAGTACCAGAAGGTGTTGAAGAAAAATGCAAGAATCTCTGCAGGAGGAAAAAGAAATGTGTAGGAAACATTTCTTCTGCTTAGAGCTGAACTAGAAAGATCTGGAGGTTTCTCATATACATTATTTAGCCAACGATATTTATCTTTTATTTCTAGATATGCGAGGTCTGGGTCTTAACAGAGGTTATGACTGACGTTTGCAGCAACCAGACCTTGAGTCAAGGAGTTGCACCAGTTACCAACACAAAATAGATGAGGCAGGAGCACAAGGGCTGATGCACGGCAGGTAGGACCAGCAAGGATGGAGCAGGAAGGCAGCTCCTTAGGTTACTCCTAAACCTGGGCAAAAATTATATGGAGTCATAATTGTGCAAGAAACATGTTTTAATGGCTTGCAAAACTTATCCTGAATCACGTCCTACACCTAGCTGACAGGGTATGGCCCATGTGCAGGGTATGGCCCATTTGGCATGTTGGTTGGGGCATCGAGAAGTGAAAATTTGCCCTCAGTCCACAAGAACCCCATGTCTCTTCATTGATTTTGGTTTTCCTTGAGATTTGGGTCCTCTTGCCCATATCTTCTAATAAAAGCCTCAGTTTTCCCCGCCTGTGAACCCCTCTGCCCAGCACGGCCGTATTGATGGGGATAAAGGGCCCCGGGGAGCAGAGCAGCACCGGGTCCCTGTGCTGCTCCGTGCCGGGGTCCATACCGAGTCGCTGTCTCTAGTAATTGGATGCCTTGTAGAGACGGGTGAAGCTGTGGGCTCAAAACTGCCCTCGCACCTTCTCCTAGGATATTTTGGCTCAAAATCTACCCAACTGCAGAAATCAGATGTTTTGCAGCGGTTGATGATGGGGAGAGGGCAATGCATGTTGGATCCTTGCAACCCCCCTTTAATTATTCATTTGTACCAGAAAATGACGTTTGCTGCATTTGCAGGTGAAGATTCAAGGCTTTATTTTGTACGATGTGTTTTTTCTAGTGTATTTTGTCCCATTCCCCTGCTGCTTTGCTTGGCAAAGAAGCCAGTGCTTCCTGGGCTAGCAGCCCCCGCCTTTTTGCTGCTCCAAAAGGCAGTCAGCTCTAGAGAAAGCAAATGGGAGGGTGGATTTTATTTTATACCATTTTAATAAAGCGACAGGGAAGGAGTTGGATGCCTCATGACATATAGCAAAATCCAAACAAGCTTGAAGCCGTCCCTCCACCCTGGCCTCGATTTCACTTTTGTTTCTATACACGACTGAGTGCCAAAGCATCAGCAAAGGCTTAGAAAAGCCCTTCCACCACAAAAAAAAAAAAAAAAAAAAAAAAACCAGGTGGCTCAGAAGTCATGGAGGGAGATCAAGCACCCAGTTTCTTCTTGCTGGAGAACCAGAGGCACTCGTGGATGGGTTTGATCCCTGCTCCAGAGGAGATTTCCACCCTCCGGATCCGTGCTGCCTCCCGCCGCCTTCCCCGCTCCAGCACTTCTCCGAGGATTGTGTCTAAATGGGATTTAAACTCCCCCATCCTTATCGCAGACTAGTGACAGCTGACCGAAGCCTAGGGCTTATTCTTTCTCACTCTTGAAAAAACATGTATACATATATATATATATCTCCTTTTTTCCAGCTGCTGTAGCATCCACTTTATCTTTTCCCATTTGCACTTTCTCATTCTTCCAGGTTTTTTGCATCGCTTGGCGAGGGGCATGCATGCTTTAAAACACTGCAGCGGTGTTGCAACCCGGTTAGCAGGAATAAACCTCACAGGTATCGGCTCTGGATTTAGCCCAGGGTTTTGCGGGAGGAGGATTTAGCAGTGCCAGGGTCGGGGCGCGGCAGCCCTGAAGTTGTATATGAGTGCTTACAGGGGACACATATTTCTCGCTATATAAGAGATTATATCCGAACAGTGGGATACAGCCTATAAAAGGAAAAACTCTTGACTTGCTCCATGCAGTACTTACCCAGCTGTAAAAGAAATCCCTCTCTTTTCTTCTCTCTGCTGGTAATTAAAATCACCGGCTTCGTGTTTCAAAGCCCGTCCTCGGGAAGGCTCAGGCTGTGCCCTGCGAGGGGTCGGGGTGACAGGGGATTTTGGCATGCTCAAACATCAGAGCGATGCTTCCTATGCTTATCCTTGCACCCAGCCGAAAGCCCTGGCAGCTTCTTCCCTCCTCCAGCCTCTCCCCTTTGCAACGCTCCCACCCGCAGAGGGTGGGTAGGAGCGTGTTTAAATCCCCTTAACGCGATAAAACTGGGGTGCAGTACCTGAACTAGGGTTCCCAACATTGTTCGGTAGGAGCTTCGGGTTTATTCCGGCAGCATCATTTCCAGAATAAACCTTCTCAGTCTACGCGGGGGAAAAAGAAAAAGCCTCTTCTGGTTGTGAGAGCCATCATTCGAGCAAGAAACGCGGAAAGAGCTATGGGTCTCCATGAAGACCAGGGCGGGGGCACCTCCTGCTCTGCCCTCACCTCCCCGTGCAGCAGCCCAGAGCTTCTCCGCTGCCCACGCTGAGCAAGCAGAGGCAATCCGCTTCCCAGGGGAAACGCGATTGCCAAGGATTTTGCTCTGTTTCAGGGCGCATCTGCTCCAAAAGGCCAGGTTTAGCGGCTTTGGCGCTGGCCTTCCCTGTCACAGCCGTGAGCTGGGACCAGCTATTGCTCGGCAGTGGAACCTCCGGGCCCGAGCGCCGGGTTCATGGCTGGGCGCGTGGGTCCTTCCCGGGGCGGTGGCTCCCCCCCCCCCGTGGAAATCACTTCCCTCCTCTGCCCCACGACGTCTCCCCAGCCCCTTCACAGCGTAGGTAAGAACAGATACAGATATAGATGCTATGGATATGGCCATTATGGATATGGCCATGGCCATGGTCATGGATATGCATGATAAGTATATAGATGTAGATATAGATATAGATATAGATATAGATATAGATATAGATATAGATGTAGATGTAGATATATATATAGATATAGATGTAGATGTAGATGTAGATATAGATATAGATATAGATATAGATATAGATATAGATATAGATATAGATTTTATGGGTATGGGTGATATGGTTATGGATATATAGAGAGATACAGGTATAGGTATAGCTATAGATATAGATTATATGGGTATAGATATAGATTATATGGATATGGATATAGATTATATGGATATGGATGTGAATGATATGGATGTAGGTACAGATGCAGCTACAGATACAGATATGGATGATATGGGTATGGATATGGATGTAGGTACAGATGCAGCTACAGATACAGATATGGATGATATGGGTATGGATATGGATGTAGGTACAGATGCAGCTACAGATACAGATATGGATGATATGGGTATGGATATGGATGATATGGATATGGGTGATATGAATATGGATGATATGAATATGGATATAGATGGTAAGAATATAGATATTGATATCAATATAGGTGAAATGGATATGGATATGGATATTGATATAGGTGTTATTGATATGAATATGAATGTGGATATGGACATAGATATAGACAGGCAGAGGTAAAGATAAAGATAAAGGTAAAGGTAAAGGTAAAAGTAAAAATAAAGGTAAAGGTAAAGGTAAAGGTAAAGGTAAAGGTAAAGGTAAAGGTAAAGGTAAAGATAAAGATAAAGATAAAGATAAAGGTAAAGGTAAAGGTAAAGGTAAAGGTAAAGATAAAGATAAAGATAAAGATAAAGATAAAGATAAAGATAAAGATAAAGATAAAGGAGGAGGATATATCTATGTGTAGATAAAGATAATGATATAGACATAGACATAGATAGATATAGATATAGATATAGATCCAAACACGATGCTATGAGAAAAGCGAGTTATTTGGGGGCATTAGCACAGAGTTTGGGCCACTCAGCCCCTGCTCAGTGCTACGTGGGAAGAAAAACCTCACCCACAAGCTGAGAGGCAGAGAGGCGGGGAGGGAAGTTGAGCCGTCCCACTTGAAGCTCCTGCAAAAGCCCCTGCTGGGACAAAAAGCATTTGTTACGTTAATCGGCACTGGAGATAGCGCCAAACAAATGAAAGTTATTAAAGGAAGGGAGATGGATGGAGCTCAAGGCATCCGTTTGTTTTGCCAGCGCCAAATTCATTTCCAGAAAAAGCCCTTATCAATTTCCAGGGAATAGTTTGCCCTGTCAGTGCCGAGCGGGTGTTAATGTTCTTTACGGCTCCGTTAGAGCTGGTGCAGTGACACCAATCTAAATAAGGGAGGAAGGAAGGCTTAATCAGCCTGTCACTGACCAGTTATTAACATTTTAGAACAAGGGCATTAAAGGAGAAAATTCTGAGAGGTCAATTTGTACTTCAGGAGAGAAGCCAAAAAGATAAGGAGGAAAAACTAGGAGGAGAAAAGCGACGTCTGCCAGCCAGCGGTCACGATGCCGGCCATGAGACCGGGGTGGATCCACCTGCTGTGAGGGTACCCAAAAAATGCAAAGGACCCGAGACGGTGACGGACGGGCACAGGACCCCGCAGAAAGGCATTTCCCCCCGGTGCGCGTCTCCTTTCCACCCGTGTCCTTGGCAGCGGTGTTCCCCCGTCCCCACGCTCACTTGCGGACTCCGAAACCCCAGAGGTGGCTGCAATGCAGCGGGGCCGCATGCGATTGCTCTGCAAAGCCCTGTGGGATGAAAGCTGTGTGCTTAGATATGGTTTATCCCTTCCAACCCCTGATGATAATCCGGGATTAGTCCTTCCAGTATATGATTACGTTTTGCCCACTCTCTTTGAAACGACACCGTTCTGGCCCTTCTCCCCGCAGCTTGTCCCACCAACCCTTAGGAAAACCGTTTGCCAGGCTCTGATTAAACCCTGCTTGCAGCAAAGTCCCACCAGGATCCCAAATGACTCGACATGCGTGTCCCTCACAGCCTGCACCGAACCTCCTCTCTGCTCCTCGCCCCGCTGCAGAGCTCGGCATCCTCCAGCCTCGAAACACCCCTCACCTCTAATGTCCCCGTAGGGAGCACGCAGGGACCAGGCGTAGACGTACATATATTCCTCTCCCATAATAAATAAGCAGCTTTGCCTGCGACGGTGGCTTTTGGCCGTCGCTCCCCCAGGCAGCTGGATCTATAGAGAAACATTATCCGGGCTCCGTTCGGGAGCATGGTATCAGCTGGGAAGCCAGCACCGCTGCTCCCCATTAGGTTTATTCACTATATGTGTTGTTGGGCCATTAAAGGAGCTGTGTGATAGCTGTCTGGCTCTTTGCAGGAGCAGCAGAGCAGCGGGAGAGACAGCAGCCGTCCCTCAAATCATTCCTCCAGGGGGAATGAAAAGAGAGAGAAATAAAAAATTTAAAAAATAAAATAAAATCTGCAGTGGAGGAGTCAGGAGGGCCAATATTTCTAGTGGGGTTTTTTTTAAGAGAGAAGATTTGTTTTGTTTTCAAGGTTATTATTCACAGGGAACCTGACTCCAGCGTGTCTGGACTCTGGAAGGGCTGGGGATGCTCTTTAGGATGGCAGTGCCTCTGGTGGTTAATGCAGGTCCTGCCAAAATAAACAGGCGAAAGGGACTCTTTGCTGGGGTTGAGTGCTTCTCGATGTAGCGTTTGCATCGTGGAGCTGCCTTCAGCCCCCAGTTCTGTCATACAGGCCGAATTCTTGCCTGGTACAGCCCTTCGCTGACGTGATTTGGGGGGGTCCAAAGGCTGAAAGGATGCACCCGAGGCCAGGCTGTGGATGAGAAATACTCACCATATTCTGGCCTCGGAGATAACGGCTTGTCCTTCTCATTTATCCTACTTTTTCTGCCTCCCGGATGGGGTATACACAGCTAGGACTCCGCTCAGGTCCTGCCATGAGGTTTTACTCTGTGGCTCTTGCTGTTTTGCCACCAGATATCCCTCCTTTCCCCTCTCCCCTTATCCCAGATGCCCAGAAAAGAAAGGCAAAAAGCAGAAGCAATTCCCAAGGTGGATCGAGCTACCTTTGCAGACCTGCCGCCAACACCCAGGGGTCTGATGATCCCCGGCCAGCACCCGTTACCCTGCACACACACAGTAATTATTGCCCAGCCCGTAATAACTGACTCGGCACCGCTAATAAATGAAAAAAAACCCTTTACATCCAGGGGTCTGCAAAGGAGAGCAGTTAATTGTGATGGATTTTTCTGCTGCGAAGGTTGCTGCCTCCTCCAGTCCCTCTAGTCCAGGGCTTAGCATGGCCCTGCTATCCCCGGCCGGGGTTTGGGGACCAAGCCGGGGTGCTAAGTCCGTAGCAATTCATTGGAGGCGGAGAAAAAGTAACGCTGAGCCTCCAGTCCCGGTCCTCGCTTCTCTGATGGCCCCTCTTGCAAGATTTGAATCCGTGAAAGATGGTTTTAATACCCGGTGTGCCGCAGGGATATTTGTTTGGCGACAGCTTGCGTTAAAGTCAACCAGCCCGAATCCACCCAATAAATAAACGGATGCTGAAAGTTGGGCTCACCACGATGCGCATGGGAGGGGAGCGGCGGAGATGGATGGATTTTATTATTGCCATTATGGCAATTATTATTATTATTTATTGGGCAAATGCAAGGAAAAGCAATTCTTTCTCCTGGTCCAAAGGCCCAATTGCCAGGGCTGGCTCGCAATGACAGAGCGCTGCAAAGCAGCACAATAACGGCAAATTATAAATCATCGCCTTTTGTTTCGGACTGAACGCCGCGAGTCAGGGACTTGCCCTCCGTCGCCTTCCCATAAACGGGGTGACGTGCAGAAGGAAAATAGACGCCGGCACTGACCGCAAACCCAGCAGGGATGGTGGGGCCACGTGCTCCTGTGGTGCCCCAGCTGCCCCCCGACACACGTGGGGCAGGGGAGCTGGGGCTGCTGCAATGAGCCAACCCAAACAGCAACACAAAGTGTTGAATTTGGCTTCCCTTTCCTCATTAGAGCTGATTACGCTAATTGACATGTTTGTTTGGGGTTGGATATATTTTGTTGTCCTTTATTTTTTCAACTTTTTTTATTTTTTGGAGCTAGAACAACATGGTTGTTGCCAAACGGTTGTAAGAGCGGGTGCTTTCCAGGAGAGATCCCAGATCTACAGGGACTGGCCACCTCCTCCTGCAAAGCAGGGCTGGGAGGACCAAAGCCTTTTATACCAAAGGCACCATGTCCTTGCACTTTTTCGGCACACTACTTCTTTTCCAAAGTGCCCCGAGCCTATTTTAAAAGGATTAGCTGCCTCCTAATGATTTGGCCATGGCTTTCCATGAGAAAACTTGCTTGCGTTCCCTGGCTTTCCCCAAGGAATCGCAGGTCTTGCTCTCACCCTGCTATTAGATTTGGTTAATCTCTACAAAGCAGCGATGTAGGGATGCTGGAAGCCAGGGAAATATGGGATATGGTACCCACAGCAGCCCAGAGATGCTTCTCCCATCCCTTGGATGCAGGCTCCTCTGGGATGGAGCACCTTAGGCAAGTGCACAGCTGCCGAGTCGCTCTGGTTTTCAGCCGCTGCAGGAGTAAGACACTGGCATTCACACACTTTAGTCCCTTAAAACTAAAATAAATGATCCCCTTAGATTAAACAGGGACGCGGCTGTGAAGTTCATTTGAAAGCTATCGCCATTGGGAGCGTTGAACTGCCCCCAGCCTGCCGGGGCGCATCGGGGAGAGCCACATTACCTCCTCAATCAGCATTAAATTCCCGATCAGCCTGGCTGATTTTTGAAGATCTTCCATCTAAAGGTCAAGCAAATCATCTGCTGCGGAGGCAGAGAGAGGGGACAGCAGGGAAGCAGGCACCGGCACAGCAGGAGCAAGGGATGTCGCTGCCGGCTGTGGACCATCCTGGGCTCTCCGTTTGGGGAGCTGGTTCCTGATGCTGGCTGAGCCCAGGGACCAAAAGGAACAAGCGAAACCCTGAGGCATCCCCAAACCCAACAAATCTGGAGTTTTCTCAAGAAAACAAAGTCTCTCCGAAGAGAGGGTGATGCTGAGCAACAGGAACATTACACTGGCCAGAGCAAAAAGCCTTTGTTAAGCGGAATTTCTTTTCTATAGATATTATGTATGAAATTTGAGGGGAAATAGGGCTTATTTTGGTCCGCAAGCCAAAACCTGAAGTCAAAACCATCCAGTAGAAAAGGAGAGGGAGCACAGCCCTGCTTCAGCCAGACTCACCCCTCCCTCTGCCTTCCTCCTCCTCCCCTTGGCAGCATCCAACCCCACATCCCCTCTCCCCAAATCGGGTACCTGAAAGGCAGCCAGACCCCCCATAACCCTCCACGACAGCGCACAGCAAACCAGCCCCCAACCTGCCGCCCTCTTCCCTCACGCCCTCGATCGCCGTTAAAAAATCACAGCAATTCATTTCAGCATGCCTGCTTCCACCGGGCGGACGTGTGATCCCCTCGGATTAAACAGGGCCACGGCTGTGAATTTTGCTTGGCCCATTAGCAGATTAGTTATATTTTGCCGCGAGGCACCTGGCTCGACCATCAACAAGGCACTTATAGAATTAGGACCCAGCGTTTAATCGCTTTGCTGGTGGCTGAGTGTTATTAAATTCCCCCGAGTTCAGCAACTTTGTAGCCCAGCTCGGGTTTTTTTTTTCCTTTTCTGCAAGGCTCAGAGCAAAGCTTGGAGAACCCGGGGAGACTGGGTGAGTCGGGGTCAGGAATGACATCTGAGGAGTGTTTTTCTTTTAATGCCATCAATCTGTCTTTATCTTGGTGGTCAAAATGGATTGATGGAGGAGGAGATGATTTTTCCAAGGGAGCAAAACATCTCAGTCCTGCTGAAATTGGTAGGAATTGGGTGTTTGGGGTGTTTGAACTCAGCATTTCTTCCCATGCCTCATCCATACTCCATCCCTGTGCTCCGAAGGAAGTCCAAGACTGGGCAGCTTCATTTAGAAACCAGAGAAAAAAACAGAGCGAGAGCACAGACTAGAAGAATATTAATATTTAATCACAGCAGGCCAGAGGTTGCCGAGGCAATCGCTGTTAAATGTTATTGAAACAAAGCATTCATATTCCCACTGTAGGGATAGTTTAGAAGAGCTGCCTTTCTCCGGTCTGCGCTCAGGATTGGTGCCACAAGTAAATCTTCCTGTTAGGATTTTTCCCCGTGGAGGGGAGGGAAGGGATCCCCAGATAAAAGGGGGGTTCAAAAATGCTTTTTGCAGGAGCCCTTTCTCTCTGCATCAGGGATGGCTTTGAGGGCACCTGGATTTCCAGCAAAAAGCAACGAATATGCTGGGGAAAAAGCGACAGCCCCATATGTGGGGGGCCTGCGTGGTAGGAGGTATACATCTATATACCCCTCTGGCTGTCACAGTGGGTTAGTACATACTGGAGAAGTACAGAAGCAGAGTGTACAGCCCTCTTGCTTGTCCTTGGCCGTCTCTTGATGAACCGAGAAATGCTTTCTCCATCCAGGTCTCCTGCCAAATACTCCCTCCACCTTCTCTCTCCACTGTCTCCCTATCCAATATAAGATTATCTTAAAAATATACATAAATTAATTAAGTGGTCCATGGCTCTGCTGGTGTTTCACTCCTCCACCGATTTTCGGTGGCAACCTGCCCACGCTTCCTGAACCTTGGGCCTTAGGAAAACTCAAGGAGATGTTTTGGAAGAAGCTTCAGGGGTTGGCATTGTATTTCTACACCATGCTGCTTTAAATCCTGCAAGGGGTTAAGCCTCGGGCAGCAGCTCCTCGCCACCTGGTTTGACATGTCATTAGCAGATTTGATATCTCACTTTCGTCAAAGCGAGATTTCTTCCCTGAGAATTAATTCTAATTTTTTGCCTGCACACAAATCATTAGCCCGGCTCTCCAAAAGAAGTGCTAACGTTTCCTGTCACCTCCTGCTCCTCACTCCCTGAAATTCCTTAAAGCTGCTGCAATCAAGACCATGAAAAGCTAATCAATTAAGCCCCAATGTATCAAGAGCTCATGAGCCACTGTGAAGAACCCAACACATCATTACCAAGCTTGTGAAATTTCTGCCTAAAGAGCAGATGGGTGGAGAGCAAAAGCACACTGTGGCCCAAGGTCCTTTTTCTTCACCGTTACCTTCACCTCAGTGCTCCTGGCTGTGTCAAGTCATCTCTAACTTCTCAAGTGCTTTATGACCAGGAGAGGACACTTGCCTTCTCCCTGTTGGCAAAGAGAGATATTAGGTGTAGGCTGGATCTTCCATCGTAGACATGCTGAGATGCTGGTTATGGCCCAGATGACTTCATCATCCCTATGTGGGTTGTTTTTTTCCCTTTGGAATACCTCTTTGTAGAGGACTGAAGAGGGTTTTCTTCCCCCTTTGCGACTGAAACCCCCCGAATCCTACAAAACACACCCCCACACCAAAAAATCTCCCCTCCCAACAGCTCTGCTCCAAGCTGCCAGCCTCAGCCAACCCTTCCCCTAAAGTTAAACCCAAGCATCTGCATCAAAACACAAAATACACAGCTTGCCTGCCCTCAGATTTTAGAACAGAACAGTTGTCTCCATGGAAACCCACACTTTTGATTTTTTTCCTTTTTTTTCCCTTTTTTTTTCTTCTTTTTTCCTTTTTTTTTTTTTTCAGTTCAGAAACCAGAGCATCAAGGCATGGAGCAATGCAAGGGGTGAGGTAAGAGCGTCCATTTTAGGCACCAGCATTGTAGGAGGGATGCATCTCATTTTTCTGGAGAAGAGCTGTTTGTACGGGATCTATCTCCATGCTTTTTCCAAGCAAAAGACCTCAGTTTGGTTAAAGAAAAGGCTTTTTCCATAATATATTGGATGTGGGCTCCCAGAACATGAATCATGGCTGGGCAGTCCCACGTCAGCCTGGTGCACGCATGAAATCCAGCTCTGTGCCTCCAGACTGACTCCATTCAGGTTTTTTGCTCGAATTGCCTTAAAACGAGGCCAGCTTCACTCCTGAGGGTGGACGTCATGAACCTGATGAAGGTTTCTTCATGCTCTCGGAGCTGTTCTTAAGGCAAATCTCCCCATGGACTTGGGCAGACCTGAAAACATCATGCCTACAGAAATGAAGACAAGATTCCACCTTCCCAAATATTTTTAGCTTCCAGAGCTAAATATCTTTCCAAAGGGCAAAATCCAAATTTCACATCCAAACCACCTCAGATGCTGGAACAAGGTGCTGACAAATAAGCTGTGGTTGGTCTCATTCAGCACCCTCCGATACCAGCGCCCTTTCTCAAGGTCGTTCATCTCATCCAAGATCTCATCCAAGATCTCACACCTTCCTCCGAGCATTTGGCACTGGCTGCCTCTTGGGAAAAGGCTACCAGATTTTCATCTGGTGATGAAAAGTAGGGATTTTAGTAGTAAATGTGCTCACGGTGATGCACCTCTTTGGGTGAAAATTGGAGTTATTGCTTCTGCACGTCCTCCAGGTCGTTATTAAGGATGCCCCAGTGCCTGGCATCTTTTATCTGGTGCTCTCAGCCAGAAATTTCTTTCCGTAGCACATACGAGATGCTTTCTCCTACCCTCAGGAACCTGTTTTTCAGGGATGCCATCTGAGCCGTATACAACTTTAATACACATAGACGCACGTCTGGTTTCTAAAGCCCACGTTGTTTCGCAGGCTAAAAGCTGCTGTATATTAATACCATTATCAATAGGTCTTGAATATTGCTGGACTTCCTAATTATGCCTGACGACATGCTAAATGACAGAAGTGAAGTTTAAGGTCAGCCACGGAAAAAATTAGCAGCGGTTTCTGCCTCTTAAGGGGACAGATGGAAACCACAAAATGGGTCTAAAATTTTTGCCAGGCAGCCTGACCTCTCTGCGCTGTGCTTGGACCAGAGCTTCACGGCTCTGCTGCGCCTTGCACAAAATGTTCTGGAGCGAGACTCCTCGTTTCTCTGATTTAAGAAGTTTGCCATGGCCCTTTCCTGGCAAGTAATATTTACAGGTGAAAATGCAGGGTGATATTTAGAGGTAAGTGGTATTTATAAGTACATATGCAGGGAAATGTTTACAGGCAAGATACTCATGGGTAATTATAGATCAATACTTCAAAGCAGAGTAAATAGCGAGGTAAAGGACCTTTGCTGGTATGTTACAAATAAATATTTAGATATAACAGATGCACATAAGTACGTGTAGGCTATACGGAAGAGATAAAGGTTAGAATTTAGACGGAGCCCTTCTATAGGGAGGCGAGGCTGTACCGTTAGCAGCACATCCATAAGTCAGCAACGTAAGAGCATCCGAGCAACGCTATCAGATCAACCCCACGGTCCATCAAACCTGGCGTTGGGTTTCCAAAAGCAGCTCCTAGCAGAGATGTAAGGAAAGAAGTGAAGGACAGAGAAGTCTTTTTTCTCTGTTTAAGGAGTCCTGAAGCCTCCCCATCCCACCGCCCCTGCACAAAACCTGGGACCAGAGCCGCGTTACGCCTTTCCAGCTCCCTCCGACTCACCACATCCAAATCTCCCTTGCTGATCGCGCGGCAGCTCGTGTTTGACAAAGTTCAGCCAAGCAACGAGCAGCCTGGAAGGCCCTGAGATCCCGTAGAAATCCCCATCCAATTTATCAAGTCAAAAATTCAGCCGGGTGGGAGCTAACTGGGATGAAGCTCTGATCAAGGCAAGAGATTACGGCGGAGCCGGTTACACAAATCACAGCTCTCACTCAGCGGGGGAACGGCAGGGTGAAGGGGAGTTTTTCCAGAGCTGGGCATAGCTGGAGATAAGAGCCTGTTGGTAAATAAAAATGCTGGGGAATCGCATGTCTGATCAGTGTCCGCTCCCATCAGGCTTGCAGAAGCTGGCAGCATTATTTCCGGGCTTTTCACCGAGAATACTAAGGGCATTTGGAAAGGCAAGAACAAAGCTACAACTTTATTTGAGAGCAAAACAAAAGCAAACAAATGCATACCCAGAAGACCGAGCGTTGAAAGAGAGCGATAGACTGTTCAGCCACCATCTGAAGCAGCTCTTGGATAGCTCATGACTGTTAAAAAGTTTCCCGAGGAGCAAATGCTTTTTTTATTTGTTTGTTTGTTTGTTTGCAGGGAGAAAACAAAGTGAAAGGACTGCCGATGCCTTTAGTAGTAAATGAAGACAAATATCCCCCAGCCGGGAAGATTGCTGGAGTGGGAAAAACACTAGTCACATCATTTTGGAAAGTGTCTGAGCGATGCTTTCAGGGTCCTCAGGTTTATTTTCCAAAGATGAGTTCTTGCACCCCGGACCCCAGGGGACCTGACACAAGCCGCAGCTCTCGGCGTCGCGGGTTGGGCACCGGCGTGAGTCCTCTCAGGAGACACCCCTTCTTGCTCCGAAGATGCCAGCAGCCTCAGAGGCACCTGATCCCCTGGTAGTCTATCCCAATGGTTTCGCAGCCTCAATATTTTAGAAGAAAAATGCAGTTTCTCATTTAACTTTGGTCTGTCTCTGCCTTCAAACTATTTTTTTCCCTTTCTGCCTTTCTCTGAGGGCTTAAAGAGCCCTTTAGTATCTGGCATTTTCTCCCTGTGAAGCTACTTAGACATGGTAATCAAGTCACCTCTCTGTCTCCTTTTTAATAAATTAAGCAGATGGAGCACTTTAAAGCATTTTTTTGCCAGCCCTTGAATTATTTTCCGTGGCTCTTTCTCAGCCCTGGTTTTACCATGGTGCTTTACCGGCAGAGCTCAACGAGGGCACAGCCACCACCTCTCCCCATCCGCATCCCGCTGGTGTCTGCTCCCTGGGCAGCAGGGTCGGAAAGCTGTGATCAGCCTCAGTGAGGTTTTATAGTTTCAACCCTCTTGCCGGTCAGATACTTCAGACAATCCAGCTCATTAAATGAAAAGAAAGACTTTAAATTTACTGCCAAAGACTTTAAATTTACTGCCTCCATCAATGTATAAAGCCCTCGGCTTCCTGACGGCCGCTGCCCAACCAGCATTATAGCGTAATAGCCTTTTTCCTTTTTTTTTTTTTTTTTTTAAAGCAAGAGATAATAATTAAAGATTGGATTATGAGCTAGCCCGGCATCACAAAAAAGACACAACTTTATCGTATTACACAGCATCAAAATTAATTAGAAGCGCATTAATCTCTAATCTAGGAAAATATTGCAGGATCTCTGGCCTCAATATAACATCCCCCATACGCTGACTGACAGCCTGCCCCTTTGAAAGTCTCCCTGCATCATCCCTGCAAAGAAACCTTTGCAAAACTCTGTGTAATCAATGTTGCTTTGATTAGTAAGAGCTTCCAGACGCTCTGGCAGACAGCTCCCACGATGCCTGCTGCGGATTGCCTTTGTGTGCGCAACCCGGCGCTTTGAGAGAGTTGTTTTAACAGCGTGAGTGAGTCAGGTCCCACTCCCGGTCCGCTGACAAATCATCACTTAAAATGCTTCGGAGCATATACGAAGGTGCCTAAGCTCGCATCGGTCACTCATTGCCTTTGGGATTGGGGATGGAGAGAGCTGAGCAGGGTGGAAACGCGGGCGGGAGAGCCCAGGCTGGACATCGGGTGGATGCAGCTGAGATTTTCCAATGGTTTGCTCCTTTCTGCTTTGCTTAACCAAGCCACAGCAGGGGTGAAGCGGCTTTGATGCAGCACTGATGATGCTACCCACTTCACCCCATGTTGGCCAGGGTTTGAGGACTCTGCTGAAGCTCCAGCCCTTGGGTTTATTTGATTTTGCAGACCCATCTCTTGGTTGTCGCCATTCCCCGTGAGATGCCGAGCAGGGGTCTGATCCATGAGTGAGAGCTGCGTCCCCCAAATCCCAGATGTGGGTCCATGTGCCTCCTCTCCAGGTGTGCTGAAGATGGATATGCTGACTGACAGTGCTACATGTATTTAATTTCAACAGGCAGTTATCAGAGCCGCATAGACTTCAGAAACAAGGCTGGAAGTGTCGCGCAGGGCAGCAAATCAAGGACAGCAGCATCACCATAATTTTAACAACACCCTCTCTCATTTTTAAAGAAACCCCTTGACTTGAGCAGCCTGGAAAACTTTGCATTGGGCACGGGACGGCTTGGGGTTGGGGGGATTTCAACCTCTAAGGAGGAGCCTAGACCCCAGTTGCTCTAAACGAAGCTGTCCAGCTGCAATGGCAGTGCCGAAAACTCCCCACGCCTTTGGGCTACATCACCTCTCCCCATTTCAGGCTTCGAGCTTCACTTACAAAGCTGAATTCCCTTTGGGATCACAACCTACAGGGTCCTGTAGGGTCACCTGCTGCCATCCTGAAGCCGGGACCCACCAACCAGTACTTACATTTCTCGCAATAACCTGGAAGAAGCAAGAAAATAGTGGTTGCTCAACATCTTTCATGCAAGAAAGACAAGAAGCTTTGGGGTAATTGGCTTTTCTGAACCGATCCAAGCATTTATATCATTCAAGTGAAAAGGGGCTCAAGAGAAAACCAAAGGAACCAGACTGGGAGAGTAGGATCCCCGGGCGATGAACTGGGAGACGTTATTCAGCAAAGAGAAGCGTAAGGTAACGCGATGTGGGAAGACCGCTTAAACTATTCATGCACTGCAGTGGTTTCTGAATTAATTGTAGCCTGGCAGGAAAACACCCAGGCATCCTGCTGGATAACCTGATGGAAGGATCTGCTGTTAGCCAAGCAGCAATTAGGAGGGGAAACAAGTCATTAAGCTGCATTAAGACAGGGATGGAAAGTTTTAATGTTATGATATTGGTCAACTGGGCAAATGTGGGAGGGGGTTGACTCTTTCCCTGTTCATCTCTGGAACAACCTGCCCCAGGACACCCAGAGGACTGTGGTCCCTGTCGCGCTGAGGTGGGATCGCCCATGGTCTGATGCAGACAGGTTCGGTGCCTGCCAAAAATCAAGGATAAATCTGAGGACCCGCAGGCTCGTTGCTGCCATCGAGACAGATGAGGCTGCTCAGAGCCGGGCTCCAACGTGGCACATCAGCTCCTATAACTTTATGGAGTCAGTGAGGCTCCCTCCACCTCCCTGAGCTGAGGACAGGTATGGGAGATTGAAAAGACTTAAATTTGTGTCTGCAATTTGGGTATCGCATTTCTTAAACTGCAGGGATCAATTTGTTATATCTCGGGGAGATCAGCACGAATGTACACACATAAATACATATGAGAACGTGCACGTGTATATGGTTCCCTCTCCCTCCTTTAAAATATCCTGTCGGCCTCCTCTTGATCCTAATTGCTGCTACACGTTGAGTTTATATCACAGACATAAACATATATTTATAATCTCCAGGATATCCTCCTCACCAGCTGATAAATTCAAAGATGCGTAGATCACCCTTTGGGTGTCACCTGCTGTCACTTGGCCTTTACAAAAGAATAAACTGCAGCCATTTCTCCACTTCATTTTGCACGTGCTGGTGTTACACCTCTCTAGTATTTGAGCCCGTGGTGGGCTTTGCCCACAGTTCATATCCTTCGGGGAGCCAGTGAGCGGGGCTTAGTGATGAGGTGCTGCCGGAAAAGTGTTTTGAAGAGTGGGAAAAACACATGGAGAATGATGCTACTTCTGCGCAGCATCCCTGACTGCTCTCTCAAAGGGGGTTTGCAGGACTCAATTGAGAAAATCCCTCTTGATTACTTCCAGCATCCCTTGGGACAGTTATCCATCCCATCCCATCTCATCCTATCCCATCCCACCCCATCCTATCCCATCTCATCCTATCCCATCCCATCCAACCCATCCCATCTCATCCTATCCCATCCCACCCCACCCCATCCTATCCCATCTCATCCTATCCCATCCCATCCCATCCCACCCCATCCTATCCCATCTCATCCTATCCCATCCCACCCCATCCCATCTCATCCCATCCCATCCCATCCCATCCCATCCCATCCCATCCCATCTCATCCTATCCCATCCCACCCCATCCTATCCCATCTCATCCTATCCCATCCCATCCAACCCATCCCATCCCATCCCACCCCATCCCATCCCATCCCATCCCATTCCGTCCCATCCCATCCCAATTCACAGATTCCTTCCTTACTGTCCTGTTTTCTAGATCCCTGATGACCCTTTTATCCTGCAAAAGCTGCCCTGGGTGGAGGGGACTCTGATTTTCGGGAGGAGGAGGGCAGCAGCCGCTCATCCATCCCCCTCGTTTCCTTGGAGCAAAGCAGGCGAGGACAGGAAAAGCGGTGCATGAAGCAAGGTGGTGTTTGCCGCAGCAGAAGGGCAGAAGCTGCAGGTCGAGGTCTCACCCAGCACAAATCGGCCCAGTTCATAGCAGGATCCATCCTCCCCTTCTCAGCTGTCTCTTGGAGGAGATCAATAGCAGAGAAGCAGGAGGCCAATTTACCAATACAGTCTAGATGCGAAAGCCAAAGGCGACCTAAATATTGACCGTGGTGCTCACAAAGCACTGAGAAACTGCAGCTTTACGGACCCCAGCGGCTGCTAAGTCACAGCCCTCCCTGGCTGAAAAATGCAATAATTAGGGAGCTGGTGCACTCCGGTTCTGAATTTCGTTCTGTTTATCGAGCCCGTACGTGCGTGTGCAAGTGTATTCACACGCCTCTCCTTGTAACTGCTCCTCAATCGTCCCGAATACGGCACTGACGCAGCCCGCAAAGCACGTCGCTGGTCCGGGGTGGGCTGGATTCAGCCACAGCAGCTGGATCCACTTTGGATGGAGACGTCTTTTGGGTTGCGTCTACCTCTCCCAGGACCCAAAGCAACACCTCTCCCTGCATATTTGTCACTAAATGAATATATTTGCTCAAATGGCAAAGCTCAAAAGTCAGCTACCTCCTGTGCAAGCAGCTGTTTGAAGGAATCTACCTAATTTAAGGCCATTTTAAACTCATGGGTGTCCACCCAGTGAGAGGGGAGCTGCAGCCTTTCTCATGCTGTGTCCCTGCTCCGTCTCTGCTCTATTTTCTTCCCGACAATGACGGCAAACCAGATCTGGTGTGAATGAGGGTTAGCTCCCTGCAGAGATTTGCCAGATTCTGCCAGCTGGTGGTTTGGCCCGTGTTGGATTTAATAATCTCCTTTGTCCATCAGATTTTATGATTAATTATTAGTGCAAAAAAACCCCCACACAAGTTATAAAATGCAGCTGAATGTGAGTGATTTGATTTGTGACTCTTTTCGATGGGTATTTAGTGAATTTTTTATAGCCCCTCCTTAAAAGACAAGCAAATGCCCAGAGTAAGGGGGAAAAGTGTTTAAAACACAAATAAATAAGCTCTCTGTCGAAGATTACAGCTTCAAAAGGGGGCAAAGGGCTACGAGAGCCATCTGCCCAGTGGCTGCCTGCCTTGCCACTAGCCCCCACAACTCCTTTGCCAGCAATAAGGGATCTCAGAGAAAAGCTGAGTTAATCAGAGCGATCCTACCAGCCCTAAATATTGTTTCCCCCCTTGCACGGATGTTTTCTCCATCATTTACTCCCAGTTTCATCCTTAAGTCCAGCAGAAAGCGATGTAAAGCTCCTCTCTGCCTTATGGGCGTGCAACGGGTGCTACAGCCTTTCGAGGCCACGCTGGGATAAAAGTGTCCAAGGCAAGAGATGATGCCCTGGCTGCTCCGGCAATTTTCTCACCACCCTCTTAAGGTCCGTTTTGGGTTTTACAACCGCCAAACCACATCTTTTGGAGTAAGGATTGAACCTCCGTGCTAACGCCGGAGAGCAGGGAAGGCAGGGGATGGGGATGCCCAACGCGTAGATGATGCAGGAGGATGGGGATCAAAGGGATTTGCAGCACTGCTCCCACGGAGGAAAACCTCTTGCTCAGTTCCGGTGCCTTCTTCAGGAAAAAAAAAGGCAAGCAATGAAAAAAATTGGCAGTTTGCATCTGCTTGGGAGAGATGGGTTTGTCTTTATTGGCTACGCTCGTTAAAGATCCTGGTGAGGGGAGAAATCCTGACATGAGTGATTGGGAAACTCAGGTGATGGAAGAGGGAGAGCGAAAGGAAAAGGGTTTTTTTTGCTTCTTCCCCGCTGAAGACAGCAGGAATTGGGGAAGGATTGACTTAGCACTATCCATCAGGAAAAGACTTTCCATCAAAAAGTGAGTAAGAAAAATAGCACCTGGGAAAACGCAAGAAGCCTGCAAGGAGAGCAGCCCCGCTCGGCGCTGCAAGCTCTCCTCGGAGGGCGGCAAAGTCTTTTCGGGGAGGGACTCGGCAGCACGGGGGGACCTAGGCAAGGCAGGGGAGGAAGGCAATAAGAAATTAAGCGTTATAAAAAGAGATGAAACGGGTGAGGGAGGGTGGAAGAAAAGAGGGCCCCCCGGAGCGTTTCAGGAACAGAGACGTTCTTCATGTGGGATGAAAGGAGGGGGATGCAGGGCTGCGCTGGAGGGGGGGCCGGGCTGTGAACGGGGCCGGGGGAGGTATGTCTCGCTCAGTAGCTCTTTGAAGATTTGTCTGGTCGCTAAGAGCTTGGAAAATGATGCTGTTGGCTCGGTGGGTCTGCTTTGGCCCCGGGAACAAGCATCTTGGGGGATTGCAATGGAAATATCCTCATTTTAGCTCAAGGCTGGGGTCCGGCTGCCCAGTGGGACGGTGATGCAGAGAAAACCCTAAACAGGGGGGGCTCCGACCACTTATTTTTGAAAAATCCCGGCTCAGGTGCCCTGCAAAGGATGGAGCTGGAACGGTTTGGGGCGAGAAAAGCGGCGGCACGGCAGAAACTGCTGCAAAGAGCCGACACGGCCCAGCGGGGATGGAAAGGCAGATTTTTCCCGGGATCCCAGAGGAGACCTTGCAGAATTTGTTGCAAGCCAGGAAAGCATAGAAAAGTTGATGGAGTGAGGCTGAGTTTGAAGGCAAGGATATGCCCTGCAAGGGCAATGAGATTTGTTACCAACCGTTTCCATCCCTCTCCTATTTCGTTCTGTGCTTTCTCGGGTTTAATCAGTTCCTGGCACTAATTGGCTTCGGTTCCACCCAGCCGTGCAGTGGGGAAGACCCTCAGAGGGTCCTGTGGAAGGGCACAGCTCAGCCGCATCCAGCCCCAACACATCACCCCTTTCGGGTCCCGTCACAATTCTCACAAAACCAACCACAGCCTTTGCATTATGCAAATTTGGCATATGCAGATCAGCCCTTCCGAAAATAATATGCAATCAGGCAATTAACAACTGCCTTGTCTTTAACTCACAGGTAGTCTCAATTCCTGCAACTCTTAATTTTGGATTGCCCAGCTCCGCAACCTTACTAATGTCATTTTAACTCCCTGGTAGCCGTTTTAAGGTGGATTTTCTCTTCCCCCCGCTCTTTATTTTCCTGCCCCAAGCCCTCGTTGCCACCCACCGGTTGCCTCTCCCTCTGCTCGCCCGCGGAGGGGAGGGTGACAGAGGGATGCTTTTCTCATTGCAGGTAGCACAGCCATAAATTTCACTTATATCCAGTAAAACACAGGCATCCAATTAAACCCATAATCCTATAAACCTGCCAGCAATCAACCACACTTTTAAAAATCAAGACCGACAGGTACTTTAAATCAATACATCCAGGTAACAACTTGCAGTTTGTAGGATCTTCTGACGCTGCATCTTTTGCAGCTCCATAATAGAAACAACAAATATTCCAGGTTGCAGGTTGGTTTTACGGCTTTTTCCCCCTTTTAGCTTCACCAGAGGAAATCCCCGAGTGGCGAGTGATGATCGGGGATTGAGGGGAATCAAGAGGAGTTTGGGTCTGTTGTAAAAATTCACAGCCAAAGCCTGATACAGCATCGCATCCCGTGTTATAAGACATCACCGCTCCTCGGCTTCTCTCTCTGGGAGATGTCGGGGGAACCGGTGGTTTGGGATAGATTGTTATTATCTAGATTTTTTTTTTCCAGAGGAAGAAAAAAAAGAGGTTTTAATTTATGACCTGCTTTCCGATAACAGCTAAGGGCTCTGCCAAATTCGGAAACCTTTTCTCTTGGGCGCGGTGCAAAGCTGTTGGCAACACGAAGGGACAGGGCAGGTGATTGATGCTGAGGAGCATCATTGCTACTCATCACCCTGCCGGCAGCGCTGGGAAGAGAGGCGTCGCCGGTTTTGCGGCCATTCGTCAGGTCACCGTCGATGAATTGCTGGGTTTATTCTCTGTTTTCGGGGAGATTTCACCCCGAACAAGTCCAACTTGCTGCTTCGTGACGGTTGTGCCTCCTTGGGGCTCTGCAGATGCACGGCGGCTTGCGAGGAGCATGGGAAAATGAAAAAGGAAAAGGTTTTAGTGCGTATCATTTGGGCTGCCGCCACCAAATTCATATGGTTTGGCAAGCCCAGAGGGTTGAGTAGCACAGAGCCAGCATTCATCTCCCACCCCGTCCACAGGTCCCAGCTTTTAGGGAAAAAAAAGGTACTATGGGTGAGATGATGTACCGAGTGCCTCTTTGGCTCTGTCTCTACACGATGCACCTTGAACTTGTCCAAAATAGCTTGGAAATGATGTTTTCACCCTCATTTCCGAGGTCCCCTCGGCGAGGCTGGCAGGCAGCGTAATTCCTGTATTTTGCCTGCCTGTGTCTGTGTTATATTATGTGTCGTTCGGTGTTTAAAATGGTTTGTTTTGCCAGATAGGAATCATGGAGGTCAGGAAAATGAACGTCAGATGGATTTTACATCCTGCGTGCTCCTGGGAGCAAAACCTGAGCCGGCTCAAAACCCTGCTGAAGCCACGAACGAGTTTTCCAGCCGCACCAGCATCTTTGCTGAGAGTTTAAACGCCACGCGTGCAGCAGCAGGGAAGTATTTTAAGCATATTTAAGAGTGTTTAAACAGTTTTATTGAGGCTATTTTTTTTGTATCCTTTCACCTGTAAAACCAGGTACTTCCATCATCAGAGTCCAAATGCAATAAATGTGGCAGTAGTCATAAAAAATTCTTTTAGGTTGACCTGGAATAGCTTTTCTAGACCTCAGAGAGTGGATGTTCAGACTTTCAGCTTGCCTGGAGCAAGCTGCTTAACCATACGAGGAACCAGCACGTGCCCCAGCCCCATGGATGGCACACTCCCTTTTTTTTTTCGGCCTTTCCAGCAATAAACCGTAAGCTTGAAATTAATGACCACTTCATGGAGAGAAAATGTAGCCATTGACCTGGGACTGAACTTCAGCCATTCGAGGCAAAGCATTTGCTACTGTTCAAATGTTCATTTTCAGGAGTCGCGGAACAAAACCTTGATCTTCTGAATACAAAATGTTTCTAATGCCATCAAGCTGTTTCATCTCTCATCGTCGAAAGTTCATTTTGTGTGGAACGTCCAACGCGTTTTCACTAATTTAATACCAAAAGGCAGCCAAAGAAATCTTCAGCGCAAATTTCCCGCATGGCTACAGCTCCAAAATATTATTAAGTCGGTGAAATAATGATCCAAGTGACAGCCAAGTCGAGGATCCCAGGATCTGCATCCCAAGACCCATGATCTCAGCATCTCTCTGGTTATAGAAAAAGCCATTTTCTCTTTTCACAGGTTATTGGTACCTGGTCAAAGCATCAGCCCAGCGCAGAGTACATGGGAAATGACTCTCATATTCGTCCCGGGTCCCAGATGAGCGAGGGGCAGAAACCCACCTCCCATAGACCCCTATAAAATCCCATATTCACGAGAGGCATTAGGAAGAGGATCCACCTCATCTGGCGTGTTTAATCTGCTGCAGACCTGGAGTTAAGGAGGGAGAAAATATAAACCTGTCATTTAAGGAGTCCTGTTTCCTCTCCTGGCTAATAGGATTAATCAAAAGTATTTTAAATCAGAATCCCAAACAGGCTTGGTTTTTAAATGAGGCTGAGCCTTTCTGATGTGGCTTTTTTTGATCTTTCTGCTGGGTGTTGACTCCAAGTCAGAGTCCCAAACCTCTTGGGGGTTCATAGGCAGCTCTGAGCCAGATTGCTTGGAAAAAGTGGGGCTTTGGGGGTCAGAAAAGGACTGATTTTCAATCTCAGCAGCCAGGGCTGCATGGAAAGCAGCTCGTGGGCTGAGGAGGCAGTTTTAGCGCAGCGGGTTTTGGTGACAATACTGAGCTGCTCCCATCGGTCCCAGGGGATGCACCTGCTAAAAAGGAAGGATGCTGAAAAATTGGCAGGAGTGCAAAGAAAGGCCCAGAAATAACCCGAGGGCCAGGGAAAATGCCTTACAGTGGGAGACTTAAAGAGCTACGCCTCTTTATCTTATCAAGAAGAATGAGAGTGACTTGATTACAGCACACAAGCACCTTCTCAGGGAGAAAGCACCGGGCACGGCAAAACCTCTTTAATCTCTCCGCCAAAGGCATGATGAGAAGCAAAAGCTGGAAGCAGAAGCCAAATCCATTCAAATTAAAAATTAGGCACTGGCTTTTTTTTTTTTTTTTTTTTTTTTTAATTTTTTTTCCATCAGCGTGAACGATTAACCATTAAAACAAACCACCAGCAAAACGGCGCATCCTGCTCCAGTGCCGCAGCGGTTGGTCCAGACTCGGTGGGGATGAGCAAAGGCAGGATATTGGGGTTTATCGCACCGGATTTGGGGGTGCTGTGCTTCGGCGGCTGGGACTCGCATCGATTTGCAAAGCAGAGGAGGGCTGCAGACATTTCCAAGCCCTGCCTAACTCCTCCACCCTCGGAGCCCTCTGCTAGACGGTGAAGTTTGCCACTTCCCAGCCCCTCGCTCTCATCGCAGCCCGCAGATGCATCTGATCCACCCTGCAGATAATGATAGAAAATTACAGTGTAATAAGATAATGGGATTTATTTATAGAATTTGCTTTCCAATCACGCCCACATGATATATGTATCCACACACACGCGCACGCACGCACGCACATACACACAGCACTTTCTATGTATATATATTAGCATAAGTGGTTGGCTTTGTGGAAGCAAAATGCCACCTGGGGGATGTCGAGATGTTCCCAAGTGGTTCAATACCAGCGAGAAGGGTGCTGGCACATCACAAATAGTCCCCTCATCATCATAACAATGACACCATATTTCCATGACACTTTTATCTCAAAGCACTTGAAAAAAAAAGGGGGGGGGGGGGGGGCGGGGAATAAATGTAAACTGCTACACAAACCCCAGTGTATGCGGAGATGAGAATTGAAATGCAATGACAGACTTAACCGGAGACAAATCCTGTCTCCAATAGAAACAAGCCAAGGGAAATTTAAGGAGGCAGCATGCAATTAGCTGGGGATGGTCAGCGCAGCAGGATTCTTAATGAACTTTCTCCCCGCAGGGCCGTGTTAGGTTTAAGAATACTGAAGTGCGGCACGTTGGTGGGTCTCCAAATCCCAAATGGGAGCGAAGAAGCCCAGCAAGTGCAAACTGAGGGTGATGAAGCACCACAATAACTGAATTGAGGGTGCGGTGGCTGTTCCACCTCTTGCCAGGGTCCCAGCCCACACCAATGCTGGGTTTTACCACTCAAATAACAACATCATGGGGCTGTCAAAGCTTTGGGGTTTGCAGCCTTGGAGGATTCATCTTCCTGTCGTGAGGCCACTGGGTTTTATTATTTCTTTCCTAATTCCTACAGCAATCTGCATCCCAAAATCCAGCTACACGGTGAGGACAGAAGCTGTTGATCAAAAGGTGAAGGGGCCAATCGCCCCCTGCAAAATAATCCTGCCCCCTAACGAAGCATCAGCCACGGATATGGGGATGTTTGCAGGTGAAACGATGGCAGAGTTGCTGAATCTCCACTTTTCCGGGCTGCTGCTGCTCTGAGCATCCCCATCACGCCGCTCACCCAGCACCCAGCCTGCTGCCAGGGGCCACCAACAGCCGGGGGACCCCTGGTGCCAGCTTTTTGGGTGAAACACCAACTTTTTTTGGAGAAAAGACATTTTCAGCACCTGCAGACTTATCAGCTAATGCATTTTTCTTGTACGCTTCACTAAGACATCTACGCCCATACACCTGCCCACGCGTGGTGTCTGATTAACCGGGGCCAGGCGCGAGGGGCAGGCGGTGGGTGAGCATCCCTGCTCAGCGTCCCAGCCCACGCGTTCAACCCAGCCCCGCCGGGCATGGGGAGGAGATGGCAGGCGTCTCTCCCCTCGCCTGCAGCGAGGTACAATTATTTTCCGAGGGCTGATGAGCATCTCCACTGAGCCAGCTTCTCTGGGGAAGATCAAAGCCAACCTCTGATCAGGAGAGCTGAGCAAGATCCCTTCCTGGTACGGGAGAAGAGGGAGGAGAGAAAAAAAATATAAAGAAAAGGGGGATGGCTGGGAGCAAGGGAAAGTTTTCCATTACTGGGGCTGGATAAACCCTAAAGAAACCCCGCTGTAGTTAATGTCTTACCTCTAATGGCTCCATCATGGCATGACCAGGCTTTCACAGCCCACCAAGGAGCTGCTTTATGCCGATGGCTTTGGGTGGGCAAGGTAGGGCTGGCCGTACCCCGCCGAGCTCGGCCACCCCCTCGTCCTCCAGCATGCATAACCCATCTCAGCTCGGCTCTGCCGGTGGGGCAACTCTGAGGACTTTTTTTGGAAATGCAAAGGACCAAGAGGACCCAGATCATCTTTTATAGATGCTGTTGCCTCTGGCAGAAAAGCCGAAGCAAACTCTAGCGCTTCACTCCTCCTTTGATTTTGGTACTTTTAACTACAGAGGAGAGAAAGACGGCCACACCAGGCCCCAACCTTGCAGGTGCCGGAGCCAAGGTGGATGCTCGAGGATGCTCCACCATCACATTCCCTCCTGACAACCACCCAGCAGCAAAAAACGCATCAACAACACCAATTTTGGGGCTCTTTCCAGGCTGCGGGGAATGGAGGGGAGAAGGTGCGGGACCGGCAGAGGTTCCGTCTCCCTTAAAATTTAGTTGTGCTCTATATTCAAATGGCAGTTTAATGAGCCTTTCCCTATTTCCAGCAACTTTATCACATCATTAAAGTGTAGAAATGAATAATACATCTAGCGGTTGGATTAAGCTGAACTCCAGACCCAACGCAGCTTCAAACGGAGGAGGGAAGAGAGGCGGCTGGAGGACGGGGTGCTGGGCGAGGGCGGTAGCCACGCCGGGGAGATGACAGAGTTATTTCAGCTCTGATGTGCCAAACCACATGCAGGGGTATCTGTGGTCCTCCCCAGTAAGCCAAACTCCTGCCATCTTAACTCAGTGATGAAGAGGAGATGCTCTTACCCAAAGCATCTCTCCTCTTCTCCCCTCTGGCCTGCAGAAATAAAGGAATACATTTATTTTTTTTAATTGTTCTCATATTATTTTTAATTATCGCTGCCAGCAAATTCATCCTCAGACACTGCACAGTCAGTAAGGGGCTGAGCCAAGAGCAGGCGCAGGCCCCATGCATGCCTCTGTCCCCAGCCCAGCTCCGTCTCTTCCCATCCTTAAAAACGAAGCAAATTGGGTAAAAAGGCCCGATCCATGTCACATCACTGAACGCTGGGTCAGGTCTCGGTCGAATTATCCCATTGCCAAAGAGGAACGTTCATTACAGCTGCATGGATGGATGGGTAGATGAAGGTTTTGCTGCTCTTCGAGGCAGGATCTGTGCCCCTGGCACCCAGGGGTGTCCTGCACCCCAAGGTGTCCTCAACAGGGGCTCAGCGCCCCAAGGAAAGAAAACAATCTCATTTATTAAAATGAAAGCTCATTTAAATCAGGAGAAGAAGGCAAAAAAAGAAAGCAAGAGGCCAAAACAAACCACCTTTGGTTCAGGATGTGAAGCGTATTCTCCCCAAGGGAAAAATAAGCAATTAATGCTGGAAAGATTCACAGATTTTGTTGTTTGGGGCTTTTTTATGAATAAATTGTACTCATCAAAACTGGTCTTTATATATATATTTTTTGCCCATTGTTTGTGGGCATTGATTTATTTTTCTGTTACTCTTTCTGATTGTTATATTTCAGATGGTGCTTACTGATGTGAAAAAAGCCATCTTGTGTTGCTGATAAGTCTGGAGATAACTGCAGAGGTCAAGGAACGGATGGGGAAAGAGAAGAGAGGAGGGAAAGAAAGTTTCAG
The DNA here is from genome assembly GCF_035582795.1 of Mycteria americana. Lineage (NCBI taxonomy): Eukaryota > Metazoa > Chordata > Aves > Ciconiiformes > Ciconiidae > Mycteria > Mycteria americana. The sequence goes on from NC_134383.1 coordinate 7,685,005, forward strand.
CATCTGCAGCTCCACCCTCACTCCCCCCAAACCTGCAGAAAAATAGCATTGAGTGGCCCAGAATGGTTAATTAGATGGATTTCCCCCAGGGCCAGACTGGAGGGAGAAAAGAAGGAAACAATTTAACTGTATTTCCTCTGTTATCTGATCTCAGTCATTTTAATTTGTGCTCTCTTTGAGGCTTCTCCTTTTTTTTTTTTTTTTTTTTTTTGTGTTCATCTTCTGCTGTCGTGTGTGTGTTCAGCTGAGTAATGGATGACATTGCAAGAAAATGGGAGGTTTTTCTTGTCCGGCCCAATAACCACTTCCAAGGTCACATGTGATGGAGGGAGACGGTGCTTTCAAGGTGAGGCAGAAAGGAGGAGAGAAACCCTTCTCTTATCAGATCTTAATAAAATAAATTCGCCGCCGTATTCCCATCATGAGCCAAGAACAGCCTCATCCTTTCCCCTTTTTTTTCCCCCTTCAATGATGGTAAAGCCGGTCCTGAGCGATCACCCAAGGGAACCGAAAAAGTAATTGCTCGGTAAGAGAGATCAGTCTTTAAGGAGAGGTTGAAGAGAATTACATCAGAGACCCAGGGATGCAAGGGGCATACGGGGTGGCCACGAAATAGCTGAACCCAGAAGCAGTGACTCCCTAAAGCTGGAGGAAGGCTCCTTACTTGGTTTGAGGGGGTTTTTTCATAGCATTTCAAAGAAGCAATTTGGTAAAATGGTTATTAATTATGCCTGCCTTTGTTTGAGCAATTAAGGGGCCATTTCACTTATGGGAGAGCCCAGACGGAGCCTGAATGAGGTCAAAGCAAAGCAAAGCCAAGCCACCTTAAGCTTAATTGTAAAAGCAGTTTGATGCTCTGAATTTGGCCTCTGGAGCTGCATTTAGGTGCAAGACCAAGGGAGAGGTCTCTGCATCCTAAACCATTCGGGGAAGCAGAAATAAGGATGCTAACAAACCTTCCGGTCACGGAAACGACGCGATGGCAGGAGCTGCCCAGGAGGAATCTCAGCCCGCGAAAGCCTTGCCTGCGTGAGGACCACATTACGGTGCCAATCCAAAGTGAAACGGAGCCCTGCAGCTCTAATTAAAAGGGCCGCTGTAGCTAATGAGCTGCCCAGTGCTAATTAACTTCAAAACGTGGCGGCTCAATACGCTTTCCGCTCTGCTGCTGGGTTTGCTGTTGTTCGTGCGTGCAAGTTGCCTTCTCCAGGCTCCTCCTTGGGTCAGCATTTTTCCTGAGCCATCCCTGGGATCATCTCCCAAGCAGGGCTAACTCAATCTTTGCAGACCTCTGAGATCTCTCCTCCTCCTTCTCCTCTCTTCTTTTATTATTATTTTTTTCTTTTTAATTTACCCACTTCTGGTTCCAAGTCTCAGAAATTGGTGACTTATAATAGAAGCGTCTTCTCAGCCGTATTTATAGCATCGCACCAGCGTGACGCTCGCATAAAGTTCAGGTAGCGTGGTAATTTAAATTTAGCTCGGGGAGGCAGCGAGGCTGCAGCCGTGTCCTTTGGGAGTGGATTTTCCCCAATTTCACCCTAAGCTGGCTACGGATCCATGCACTGAACCTCCCACGTGCTGCTTTGATGGGGGTGATTTTGGACGCAGGGTGGGATATGGTCTTTGCATCCCGGCTTTGTGTTGAAAATCAGGTCTCCGCATTGGTGTCAGGTAGAGAAACCATCAGCTTTAAGTATCAGGTTTGGGGATTTTTTAAATTTGATAGCCTGTCATAGGTGAGGGGCTATTGGACAAGGGAGAAAAAGGTTTCCCAGCCCAAAAAACTGACCTGTGGGGTCTTCATCCTACGCTATACCAGTCCGATCCCGTCCCATCGCCTCCTCCTTAGAGAAATACAGTATTACGGAAGCGTGACTGGCAGCCAGCCTTTGCCATCTGCTCTGGCCCCTCATTATGGATTCACAACAAACATATGTGACAATTAGATCCGTAAAAACATCTCGTGGATCATATGCGATTGAAACAGGGGCATATGCTCCCTGCCCAATGAATCCCACGTCTGAGCTGGGTTTGCTCCTGAAGAAGAGATGAAGGAAGAGGGATGAGGTGTTCTCCTCACCTACGCTCGCGCATCAGAGGGAAGGTTTGGAAGAGCAGTCTTGCTCTGCTGGAGGAGAAGGGAAATAAATGATGGTGAGTGAGGATGCTTGGAGGTACCTCGGGCTTTACAAGGGGCTGAACCCTCTTAGTGACTAATTCCATAAGGCCAAAAAGCACTTGAGGTTTGCACAAGGTCTCCACGTCTCCTCCATTGAAGAAGCACCTCTGTGCCAGCGCTGCTGGTTGCATGAGTGACTGATTACGATGATAACTGCTCTCAGTACCCATAATTGAATTGCTGCTCGAAAAGGAGCGGCTCAGAGGGAGGACGGCAGGAATAATAGTTACCAGCTCCTCAGCAGCCCCCATAGACAGGCAGCGCTGGCGCCGGGAGCACTGCTCCTTCATTGGTGGGACGTGCCCAAGGAGCAGAACATCAGCCTCTGTGGCTGGAGCTCCTTGTCGCTTCGAACCCCTTGCAATCCACCAGAAAAATATTACGGATGAGGCAAAAATCGTCCTCGGAGCCTGGGAAGCCACCTATCAATTCTCCAAGCTCCACCTGCTCTTCAGCCTTTGGAAGAAGTCGCTCTCCCTGTCGTCTCACGATGCTCAATAAATTCCTCCCACCACACGCCCGCAGACGCGGAGAAATCCATTTTTTTTTCCCCATATTTCCGCTGCCAGCCCTACTCCAGCTCTCTGCAAAATTAAAAGCTCTCCTAACCTCCTCCTTTGCCTTCCCTCTAATAACCACCATGGGGAGAGAGCCCCATGGCGCAGGCAGCAGCATGCCCGTCAATAGCCCCTTGTGTTTCCCCAAATTGCCGTTTCATTACAGTCACCTGGCTTTGTTGTAGCAATAAATTGGGCGTGCGGCATCTGCACATTAGCTTCTTTCAAGTGCTTTGATAACGGAGGCCTCTGATACCTTTTTTTTTTTTTTAGTTCTTCTGCCCCAGAAAAGGGATGTGCTGTGAGGTTTCCACGCTGGAGGAAAGCGATGCTGCAGCGCTGGAAGGCTTTGGTTAGTTAGTTTTCATTTAAAAGTTTAAATCATCACATCCCTGGAAGATGTTCCTGGGGTGAATCCAAAACAGAGCCTTTGCTAGGGATTTCTGGTTGTCAGCAGCCCACTGGAAGGAGAAACGGCTGCTCCAGCCAGGCTGGAGAAACGCTGGAAATCCCAAGCCGATGGGTAAATACGTAGACACATTGGTATTTCAGGAAGAGATTTCCTTCTTTCCTGAAGACGAAAACGTGGAAGAATGAATACAATTGGCCATTTGCAGTCTCAATCTCTGTGGAAACAGAGACAAGCTGGGTTTTAATTTAATGAAGGTGCAAAGCTTAAGGATGAAAATAAAAGGGAAGCCTTGAAAAAAAGCCCCTCAAGGGTTGGGAGGCCTCAACGGGGAGCCGGGACGGCTGGGGACTGCTGCAAGGGAAACGCTGGGCTCTTACTAGGTGCAAGGGGTGTACAGGGATTTGCAATTTCAGGCTTGCCACTAATGCTGGGGAGAACCTCCGTGGAGTTAAAAAGAAGATGCCTTCATGCAAGCGCCCTCCGCTTGCCTCTGACCCAGCCCAGATTTATCCATGCGCCAACAGTAAGCACGTGAGCCATCCCGGGAGGAATATTTAGAAATATTTGGAAGATGCCAGAAGATGGGGTGGAGGATGTATTTAGGGTTGTGGGAATGGCGAGTCTGTTGAGATGTACCCAGAGGGCAGTTTTGAATAGCATTGCGTAGAAATAAAGTGATGCTGATGGGAAACGAGGGGCACGAAGCATCGCTCTTCCCCAGCGCACAAGACTTTTGGCAGAGCACACCGCTGCATATGAAGTGCAGAGACGATTTGGTTTTCCCTCTGTATCAGTTTTCCTCCCAGCCCCCCGCGTGCTTGCCAAGGAGGGGAAAAAAAAAAAGCACCTTTTTGGAAATGGCACAGTACATCACGTCGTGGCGGTCAGGCAATGGCAGGGGGTAAGTGATGGGTTTGGCGTTGCTGGTTGGGCAACGGTGGGTGGGAAGCAGCAGGATTGATGCGGATGCTGCTCCCCAGGCTCCCCTGATTAATAAAATAACCCAAATTGCTGGAAGCAAGTAACCCCGAGAAGCTTTTCCCACACACGCACTCTCCCCCGGGGCTTCATCCTCCTTCGCTGTCAGTTATTGAAACTTTCGATCACAACCCAAAGCTGACAGGTCTCCACTGAAAATCACCCAGGGCCATATATGGAGGAGGAAAATTCATCTTTTCAACCAGAACTTGTTGCAACTACTTGTTTGACTTTATTTTTTTTTTTCTTTTTGCTATCCCAAACTGGAACAGAACTCCAAATATGTTTTAAAATTTAAATTTATCATTTAGGTTTTCTTATGGAAAATCAAGGGGTTTTTTTTTTCCTAGAAAAGCTTCTCTTTTTTTCACTGTTGAATGAAGTCCTCTGGTGGAAAAAGTTTCGGTTCCCTGTGAAATGTGGGCGTTACACTATTATTTTTCCCTATGAAAGGGGAAACTGAGGCAAGGGGACCTTTCTCCCCTGGCTCTTGCAGAGGATGAAGAGCCTGTGCTGTACCAAGAGCTGCGTCTTCCCACCCCACACGATGCTAAAGAGGTTTCAAAGCAACCCAAAATGCTCCTTTTCAGGATATAATATCTGCGTAGCACCAAGAGGAGCCACGGATGCATGAATTAAACACTGGGCAATATTGTGCCCAAGCAACTGCTGCTCCCTGGGCATCGTGTGCCAAAACAGGGGCAAGGTTCCAAAAATGCTCTCCCCATCTATATCTCCCCACCACCCTCCTTCCACCCCTCCTTTTCTCTCCCTTCACCCATCCCTCAGCCCTCATCAAATGCCACTGCTAAATATTGCCCCAGGAAAAGGCTGAAGAAGGAAAAACAAAGTCGCTGGACTCCTAGACAGGTCATGGAAACAGAGGAGATAAATCCTGAGAATACAGTCTGCGCGGGGAGAAAAAGGCTAATACTGAAATAAATATGAAAAGAAGACAAATTTGGGCTACAGGGAGCGGGTGAGCCAGAGAGAGAGAGGAAATTGCACTAAAATAGACGAGGTTTCCTGGAGACAAAGGTAAAATTGGGAAAAATGAGATCTAAACCGAAGGGGGATAAATCATGAGGGCAGCGACGTCTGAAAATTATTGGGAATGAAGCCTTCCCAGTAAGTGAGACATCCCCTGCAAGACCGATCCGCTGCCAGCCACAAATACAGCCACGGTGACAAGGACAAAGCTGGAGTGGGGTGGACAGATTTGTTGGGTGACCCTGACTCGTCTGCTTCTCCCAAAGGGGTTTCTGCAGCCACATCCGAGGTGGTTCGGGCTTTAGGAAGCTCCTCCTGCTTGGCTTTAGCAATGCCTCTCCCAAAAAGCAAGCTTTGGGTGAGGAAAACTATATGGGGAACAGGTATTTTTGCACCGGGAGTTGTGTCTCCAAAATATCAGAAGCTCTTCATTCCCCCCCCAAAAAAAAAACATTTTATCTGGGAAAAATATGCTCAGGCTGCAGCTGCCTTCTCTGAAGTTCAACCACACAAATGGAGCCAACCCTTTTTGCCACAGGTTTTTCGTGGAAATATTTCCTTCTACAGCTTCTTCCCAAGAAAAATCCCCGTTGCTAACCCCCCCCCCCCCCCCCCCCAAAGCCACTAAATCCTCCACGGAGGGACCAGCGCTGTACCAGGAGTGAACGCCGTGGTGGGGCGTCTCTTCAGCCCCGTGACTCCTGGAGCCCAGCAGTATTTTTACCCTCGGGCTCCTCTCTTGCTCCTTATCTAGATGACACTGCACAGATAAAAACCAGCGGTAATCCTAAATTGAGAGCACAACATGCTTTACACGTCTGTGGTGCACAGCGAGCAAGGAAAGCTCTCCCCAGGCTGTAGGAAGGCAGCATGGGATTTTTTTTTTTTTTTTTTTTTTATTCCATGCCAGGCAAAACTGTGACATAAAGCCTTGTTACATGCTTTTTTTTCCACATCTCCCCCACTTTGCTTTGGCAAGAAACTGAGCTTTCAGCTGGGAAGAGCATGTGCCATGCCAAACACACCCCCAAATTTCCACTGGGAAAGCAGAAATCTGCACACCAACACACACAAACTTGGCAGCTCTGGGTTGGTTTTTTTTTTTTTTTTGGGGGGGGGGGTAAAAAGCCAATGGTTTCTGCAGAGAAAATACTCTGTTTTCCCATCAAAAATCAACTCCCTGCTCGCTCGTAAGCCTATCCCAGCGTCTCTGCTCATTTGCAAAAGTTTCTGGCTGGCACGAGGCTCTCGGCGTGGTTGGTGGTGGAAACGTGGAAAGTCAAAAGATTTTGAAGGTGAATTTGAAGCTGATCTAGATGGGGACAGCAGGGTCTCCTTATGGAGGGCTTGCTGTCCCCAGAGGCTTGGGGACAAGCTCATGGCTGGTGCGTCCCCCCCAGGCAGCACCAAGGTTGCCCAACGCTGCGGTTTCCCAGACCCCTGGAGATTTTCCCAGGGAATTTGCTCCGGACCCAAGTGCAGAGAGGAAAATGCATGAGCCAAAAGAAAGAGGAGACGCAAAAGCTGGTGTCAAAGCTCAGCTCAGCTCACGTATCCATCCAGCAGGTCCCACCGATGTGTCCTCATGTTTCCACATCCCACACCTGCTTCCTCATGCCTGGCTTTTTATATGCCCATATTCCCCTTTGCTCGTGGCTCTCCCGGCCTTTCCCCTCTCTTCCTCTCCCTGATTTATGTAATTTGAAGTCCTGTTTGGGAGCTGATATTATGACACGTCCAGACTTCAAAATAAACCTCCCTCTTGATACCAGGTTATTTTATTGGGTGCATCAAGGCTGAAAACAACCTCATTCATCTTAAGAAATGTATTTTCCCATTTGCTGTATAAATACATACATGTTTCCTTGCATTATTCACCTAGGCACGGCAGATAGATGAGCAGCAACAACGGCACCACATTTTTATTTCTCATTCTGTAACAGAAAAGGCACCGGGGAGGTTTGTGGCAGGAGCTTGGCGGCACGGAAAAATCAGCTGGGGCAAAGGGTGGGGAGAAAATTGAACAGAAATGAGATATCCCACTCCCAGCCCAAGTCATCTGGGGATGGGGACAAGGTCTGGTCTTCAGGGTCCTCGTCCAGGTCAGAGAGATGGTCTGGAAAAACAGGAATCGGAGGTGGAGAAAAAGCCAAAGGACAGATGAAAAATAAGAGAAGGAGGAAAAAAAATAGGCAAAGAAGAAGAGGGAGGGATAAAAAGAGAGGGGGAAAAATGAATAATTGAAAGCCTGTAATAAACACAGTGTAGACACACAGAAAAAATGCCTATGTGAAAATGTAATTACTGGCTGTATCAATAACATCAGCGCACAAGACCGGCTGCACTGGGGTTATGACCAAAACAAGCCATAAGTCTTGTGAATGCTCAATTCAGATGCGCCTTAGAAATCATCCGTGTTAAGATCCAGGCATCTTAATTCCCCCACACCTCTGTGGTGATTTCATGAAATAATAAAGGGGAAACTCGGCCTTTCTCTACCTCAGTTACAAGGCTCATACAGGACTCTGAACCCTAACGGGATGTAGCCACAGTTCCACTGGTCTTGTAGAGATGTCTATGGCCAACAGTCTACGCCAACAGCCCCCATGGCCAACAGCCCCAGTGGTCAACAAGCCCAATGGCCAACAGGTCGGGGTTTGCCAACAACCCCGATGGCCAACAGGTTGGGGTTTGCCAACAACTCCGATGGCCAACAGGTCGGGGTTTGCCAACAACCCTGATGGCCAACAGGTCGGGGTTTGCCAACAACCCCGATGGCCAACAGGTTGGGGTTTGCCAACGTGGCCTGGGGATGCTCTTTGTCAGGACTCATGGAAGCTGATTTCAAGTCATGCCTTGCCCTCATGAAGCAGAAACTGCACTAAAAGAGTTAAAACCCCGCTTCCCTTCCTTTTGAGCCCAAGACGACTTGAAGCCTACATCTGCTATTTTTAAATCACTGCTGGGGATATGCAGTGGATTTCTCTTAATTGGACATCGTTGCTGACTGTAATGAGTCCAAAATAAGACTCCCTTTCTCTTCATTAACTTCCCGCATGAATCTGGAGTTTCATTTCATTGCACCAACAATCCTCACTTACCAGCGGCTGTAGTGCTATGATGGGATGCTGGTTTCGTAATCGCATCCTGAGTAATGGGATAGGAAAATCAAATTATTTATCCCTAGAAACTTTGACCTGCACTGCCTCAGCGTCGTGCAGCCTGGGGGCCTCATGGGCCCTGCAAATTCATCATCTTCTGGGTAACTCAACCCCGCGTGCAGGTATCCTGTGGTGGTCCTGCTTCCTTTAGTCTCACCCGTACCCAGACTCAACTGGGAGCAAATCAGCCCCGGGAGGGTGTCTGTGCTCCTCCACCCCGTCTCCTCGCACACCGTAACCTGTTGCAATGCTGCTCCTTCCTCACGTACCAGCCCCGCTTGTCCCCAGAAGCGCTGATAAACCCAACAGAGATGCAGATTTAATGTTATCGGGAGATGCAGGACATGTTTAGCAGGAACTTGAAGGATCATAGCAAGAGGCCTGGATGTAATCCAGGCTGCAGCGGATAAGGAACTGAAAAGCCGCTGCTGCTGCTGCTTCTTCTTTTCCTTTTTCTTTTTTTTTTTCTTTTTTTTTTTTTCTCATTGGTTCAAGATTGCAAAGAGGCTGAGAGAGAAGAAAGGGAAACACGGGGACCTAGTGATAACGGGTGATGGACGTGATGCTGTATCCTTACCGAGAATACCAGAGATTGTAAAGCATTGAGAAATCAAACTGACAAGTGGGAACACAGGCTCAGCATAAGAAACGGCGGCTTGTTCAGAGCTCCTGCAGGCCTGGAGAGCTTTTCGCTTCTCCTCACGATGGATTAAGTGGATGTTGGCGGTAGATAATTTTGAACTCCTTCTGCAATGTGTTCTGGCTTGTCATATCCTCAGGGAGGCCTGGAGCCAGAGAGACAAGCACCCAGCGTGATGCTCGCAGACACAAAACTCCTCGAACAAGGCGGGGGGGGGGATTTGGAAAAGCCGTATCCTGCAAGGCTGGTTACAGCGGGGTACCTTTTTATACCTGGCCAGCCTCAGCCGTGGCTTTCCTGGGGCTGTGAGGGATGGGTGAGGAACCAGGTCATGATTTCAGCTGGTTTGGCTGCAGGAGAGGGCATTGGCCTTGGCCAACAAGCAACTCAATATTCAGTAGGTTCCCCAAGAACCCATGGAGATGTTAACCTTGTCAGTCTTGGAGGGTTGCAGCAATTTTTGGCAGGTTTGGGAAGAGAAGTAACCCTGAACCCCAAATTGGGTCCAGGCTGAGCCCAGGAGAGCAGCAGTAGGTTTCAGTGCAGGCAAAACGTGCTCCCTCTCTGCTGCACTCACCTTGGCTCACCTTCTTTGCCTCAGTTTCCCTCCAGCCCCAAGTAAACATCATTCCTCCATGCTGGGGTAACAGAGTGGGGAAAGCTGAATTTTAGGAGGAGAAAAGAGAGGTAAATCCCAACATCAGCACAAAAAAAGAGGAAAAAACCTCCCGGCATCAGGCAGGTGCAATGGTGCTTTGGGGGAAAAACATCCTAATAACAAAAAGTATAAAAACACAACCCTTCTTCCTTAATTATTTTGCAGTCTTATGTGCGTGGCACCAGCTCAGATCCAATCCTTGCTTCCAGGGAATTTTTTTTTAAGCCTTTCGTACCTCTCCCTTTCCCTGTATCGCTCTCCTCTGCACGGGCTGAGCCACTTTCTGTTGAGTGCAGCGGAAGGAGCAGAAAGGGCAGGGGATGCTCTGCGTGTAGATCAGAGCCAGAGGCTCCTTTGAAAATCCCCCGGGCAAAGGAGCGGGGCCGAAACAGGATGCCCTGGTTGAATCCACGTAAAATTGGCCGAGAAATCGAGCAGCTTTGATGAAAAATGCCTGCCTTTGCCTTTGCCGCTCCTGTCCAAACAGCATTAGGTGTCGAGCTATCAGCACGGCTTTCACCTGAGGTAGTGGCAAGAAAAAACATGCCCGGATAGATATTCTGTCCTCTGCTGAATTGGGAGCGATGATAGGGTACATGGAAGTTTTAATTTATAGGTTCAAAGGCAGTGGATGCTGGAAAGTGTCTATAACCCAAATGAGAAATAAAGACTGCAACGTGAAAGCCCCGTCAGCGTAAGTAGCAAGCACTTGCCCAGGCATGAGCTAAATATTCCTGGGCCAGAAAACCAGGGTTGCAATGAAAATAAAAAAATTTATAGAAAGTCCTCGCCGCACACATCCATGTACACGTACACAACTTCATGTCAAAACCCTTGGGATTTCAGAGCACCAACGTATTTTGGGGTGTTTGTGCATATGTGATGAGCATGGTTTTTGGTTTTAGCTGTTTTCTGCCCATTTTCTCCACTGCTTGTAAGAAATTGGTTCAAACCCCATAAGGCTAGAGTTGAAATGTCTTTGAATTTTGATTAATAATGAGATCTCCATATGGGATGCATAATAATCCGATCCCTGCCTGTGCCACTCAGTCAGATATAGGTCAGCCTGCGATACTGATCTCCAATAAACCCTTGAGCACTGGGAGAGATCCAGAAAGCTGAAAGAAAACGAACGTCGTGCCAATATGTAGGAAGGATAAACGAGATGACCTGTGTAATTACAGCCCTGTCAGCTTGACATTGATTTTGGGCAAAATAATGGGATGTCTGGTACGGGACTTGTTTAATAAGGAATTAAAGGGAATAACATAAAGGATGCCAATCAACACGGATTTATGGAAAATAAATCTTGCCCCACTAAGTTGATATCTTTTTTTCATGAGGTTATAAATCTGGGCTGATAAAGGTGACGCTGTCAGCGTAATGTACTCGGCCTCCTGCAAGGTTGGGTCCTGCGTGACATCTTGATTAAGAAACTGGGAGGGTCGGAAATCACCGTGGCAGAAATTAGATGGATTAAAAACTGGCTGGCTGACAAGTTTCAAAAGGCACCTCTCGAAGTGGGAATCAACAGGGTCTTCTGCTCCCCGCTGCCTGCAAGGGCCGGATTGCTGCTAGTTGACATTTTTATCAATGACCTGGAAGAAAACATCACATCACCCCTGATAAAGTTTGCAGCTGATACAAAGATCAGGGGAATGGCATGGGAGGAAGAGGAAAGGGCATCGATACAAGATGCATCTTAAAAAAGCCATTCGGCCAGCGCTGGCGAAGGAAGGCTCTTCCCTTGGCAGCAGGGACGGGAGATGGGGCTGATAGGCGGACGGACGAGACTTGGAGGATGAAATGCAATGCTTTTCAGACTGAAAAGCGTCTTTTCAGGCTTTTTGATATGAAAAGGTGGAAACTCCAGGGTATTTTGGAGCAAACCTGTTTTGGTTCTCCCCTGGGCAAGCCACGCAACACCCATGCTCTGCGTGCACCGGCTCCACGCTGCTCTGCTCCCTCGACTTCAGCTCATTCCTCACCCATTTTGCAGGATTTCAAGGACTCGCAGAGCTCAGACGTTATTGCAAATTCCACAAAGCACCTGGCTGAACCTTCTGACTTCGAACTACATTAAAAACGTGGCCTGAAGTGACTTGCCTGAGGCCAGGCACTGCAGGACTGATGCTGCTCAGCAGATCTCCGCATCGGGTGGGCTTTGGGCAACGTGCAGCCGAGCTCAACGCTCCCTCCCTGCTCTCCAGCTCCCATCCCTTTTCCCAGGATCGTGTCTTTCCCCCCCCAAAAAAAGTCTTGCAAGCCCCAGGTAGCCGCAGCCGCTGTGATTTTGAAGCTGCCTTCTACGATTTCTCCCAATGCCAAACACACACGACACTTCAGGGCTCTCCGTAGCCAGCACTTTATTGCTTCCAGAGCGGCTTTTTTCAGCTCCTGCAATCCAATGCCCGAGAATAATGGACAGGCTTCAGCCGAGGGAATTTAATTCTGCTCCCACTCCTTTCAGATCAGAGCCTGTGTCAGCGGGGTGCTCTTACAACAAGAGACTTTATTACAGCTTATCCAACACTTGGCAAGTTCTCAATCTGGAGAACTGGTTTGTACTACAGAGACTGCTGCTCTGCGTTGCATGCTAATAGAGATCTATAGCTGCGCCTTGTACGTATAGGGAAGGGGAAGTTTTTAAACCCTATGGTAGTGGAAAAAGCACGCTGGAAAACTTCGTGGAGGTTTGAGGTCGGTTTGAATTGGAAGAGCCGCATCAGGTGCAGTGGCCTAGCTGGAATTACTGAGCTGAATAACTCCTTTTCGTCCTGCTGTTTCCACCCATGAGAAAAAAGAAGAGGCCATTGCACCAGAGATGTATGAAATTCCTCAGGGATGGCTTCTGGTCTGAGGTCCACGGAGCATCATCAGACACTGCGCTGGACCCACGTTCCGGAACAAACCTCCTCCTCTTTCTTTTTTCCTCTTTTTTTCTGGTATGAACATTGCGTTCACCTGCAGAAAAGCCCTGGGAGCAAGCCGACCTGCAGGAAAATGACCCGCCCAACACAACAGCTTGCAGCAGCCCTCAAATCCAACCTCCCACACTTTTTTTCCCTCTGATTTATAGTTTCTATTTCCCTGCTGGGGCCAGGCAGGGGGAATGAAACCCAGGAATCCCGTTTCCTGGGCTCCTGCCTTACCAAAACAGAGCATCTTCTCTTCCTCTGCCCTGAGCAAACATCAAACTCCCTTTAACTTCAGCAAAAGCTCCCCAGGCCCGGCCGGCGAGGTAACTTGAGGATGCATGGCTTGTCACTGCAGATGACACATGCCTCTCTCTCAGGATGTGGTATAATGAGCCTCTTCGTGGTCTCCCAAGGCAGAAATGTATTTATGGCACAAGGGGAGATTTATATAGTTTTTCTTTAAAATCTGTCAGCTAATAATAGCTGCGGCTGGGGCTGGGTTGCGCTGGGCTTGCACGCAGGTATAAATCAGGGGCGCGCTCTCGAGCCGTACCATTATTTTCTCCCATTTGGAAACCAAGGAGATAACATCATGTGCAAATGTTTGCGCCAAAGAGAGCAAGATAACAAAATATTCCAGTTGGGTTACCAAGGCATGGTGTCTTACATCTATCCCGTTGCTCCCCTTGCACTTCCCCGCCAGGACATTCAGCCCCAAACCACCTGGATCACCAGGACCTTCTTGCAGACCTGATATTGCTTTCCAAGGCAGGGATACCCCAGCAAGGAGAGGCTATCCGTGCTTGCAGTGATTCATTTTTACCCTGCCAAGCGACCTATATATCTTCGGCCTCAACCAGCAAGCGAAGCTGATAAAACACCTCCCGTTGTCCCCTGGCACCGCATAGTCTTGCATAGTACAAATGCCCTAAAGACAATTTTTTCAAACAAAATAGATGCATATTATTTTTTTTGTCCGTGGGGGTGTGAATAAAATAGCTAACAGGTTCCAGAGGGACGTATCCTGTTAATTCCACTCATGATAAAGGTCTTTTAAAATGCCACTGATGCCTGAAGCGCTGATGAGTTTCCAGGTTTGCTGATTTGCGGACCGTGGGCCGGGCTCCCACCGGAGCCCATTAGATGGCCTATAGATAGGCAGCTGGATGCACAGGCACCATATGCATATATGCCAGTCAAAAGTTGAAAAGCATTACTAAGCAATCCCGTGCATTTCCCAGCTCCTACAACAAGGCCGAGCGGGGGGAAAAGGTTTCTGAAAACCACAGCAGATTAGCTCCTGGGTTTTTTCTCTTCATGCCACGTTAATTATTTTAGCGTGGAGCTCAAAGCATGATGCTGGGGAGGAAGAACAGGAGGATGAACAGGCTCTGCATGTTTCTTCATGTCATCACCTTGCCATGACGCATCTTGCACCCTCTTCTTGCCCGTCACCCATTGCACCCAAAAACTCATGCAACCCACACCGCAGGGGTTAATTTTTTATTCCCTGCCCGGTTCACGCCACACGTTTGTGCAAGTCCATCTTGATAGGTTCCCGTCGTAATGTTATCGTGTCCACCTCATTTCTGCTCCAGGCTGCTTTATTTCTTCCTGCAAGGCCAGCCTAAGCTCGGTGGTGGACTGTGTAATTCAATAGGCTTGCAGATCTGTCTCGGGTCAATTTTAATTCTATTTAAAGGACAGTCGATAGAGCCATCTCTGGGGTTTTCTGAGACAGAATTTCATATTGCGTTTAATATGCGCTGAATGCACTGGCCGGGGGAGAAAGCATTTCAGCGTCGATGAGACATAAACGATGGGATGGGAAGCGCTTTGCAACCTTTCTCCTTTGCTATTTTAGGCTTTGTGAGACCTTTGCGAGCTGGCTCAGGAAGGGGCCAGGGAGGAGATAGCTCCTGGTGTGACTTGTCAGAAGCACTCGTGAGCCGCAGTGCAATGCCCTGCTCTCCTGATGCTCGTGGAGGCACAAATCGGCCCCTTCTTGAGCATCACCAGCCAAAAGCCCACCCTGATGCCAGATTTACACCACTGTGAACCTGCCCTTGGGGTCCAGGGCAGGTGACATGCAGCAAAAAGGAGATAAGCCAAAAAGCATGAGATCTGAGTACCACTGCATGACCATTACAACCTGCTCTACCTCCCTGTTCATCATAAAATAAGGGGTAGTGTCCCAGAGAAGAGCTGGATATTAATAAAGAAAGAGGGCTTCCAATGCTGCCGCTCATCTAAAACGTTGCCTTAAGTGTAGGACGAGATGTTTGAGCACTAAGACATAGTTTTTATGCAACTTAATAGAAGGGAAAAAGGGTATCACCGCTGGAAAAAACAAAATGCGTGCAGGGGAATTGGATTGCATCGCTTTACACTCAGATCAAGCCCGAGATTGCACTGCACAAGCGAAAGGGGGAATTATCAGCGCTGCCTTCCACTGCTTATGCTAGCATGCTAAAGGAAGGCTTTGCTTGGGCATTTTTAAGGGGACAAACCCCATCACCCCAGATGGAAATATTTTCCCACTGGACAAAGCAGGAAAAAATGCCAGACCCACCCAATAAACCTGCTGCTGTAGGCAACTTATCAGTGATGCATTATGAGCATCCAGATGATAAATGTGGGTCCATGCCAAGGAATAAATCCACGTGCCTCGTGTCAAGGTGATGGCAAGCCAGGGGTTAAAATGTCCCTCTGGATTTTGCAGTGCCATGGGGGGGACCTCGCAGCCTCTCTCACTTTTTTTCGGCACGTCACGGGGTTCGCTCCCATCACGGGGAGCATCCAGCCGTCTGCCGTGGCTCCAAATGAAATTGTCCATTCCCTGCTGGAGATAATTAACGTATATCAGAGAGGAATTTAGCTGGAGTGGCTATTTCAGTAACATGCAGCGTTCTCCCCCAGTTTGGGTTTGTTTTCGAAATTGCACATAAAGTGCAACTGCGGCACATTTACTTTTCTATTATGCCTACGAAATTAAGTTAGATGGCCCTAATAATAGCATTGCCTTTAAAATAACGTTGTGTTTAAAGAACAAACTCTCCAATGTCGCCGGCACAGCATATTTGTCTTGTGCTTAATTTCCACTTGCTGTTGTATTATTAGACATTAACATGATAGTTTTGTTTAATCTCTGGCTCCGTCGCCCATGGCTGACTCCAAACCGATCGCTCGCCCCTGTTGATGAAAGTCCTAATTCATCCTTGTTAGCGCAATTAGGAGGAAATTGGATAACGGTGCCACTTCTCACAAAAGGTCTGGGAGAGGGTGAGTCTTTCCCCCGAGAGGTGAAGCCAGCAGCGAGCTCTTGGCTGCAGGAGGATTAGTCAGCTCCTGGGAAGACGACGGGGACAAATTAATTGAGACTTTGTGAAGTTTTGAAGTGGAATTTGATGGCTTTTGTTGCTCTTTTCCCAGCACAGAGGTGGTAGGAGTCCACCCCTGAAACCCAGTGAAGGTCATCGTCATTTTGAGGTTGTTTTGAGCACACCTACACAAAGGACGAAAGAAATGTGAAAATAATGGGATTATTTTTTCCAAAAAATAAGTCCTCAAAAGCTTTCAGAAAAGTGTCTGTGGTTTTTGGGGTTTTTTTTTGCAGCGTTTGCTCTCCGTGGGTATCTCTCTCCCAACCATGAACACGAGCACAGAAACAAGATGAAATGCTCTTCAACCGCCGCACCGAAAATAATGTGCGTGTTTGTAGAGCGGTTCCCCCAGCCTCTGCACCTGCTGGCATGATTTCTTTAACTCTTATCTCCTTTCAACCGAGCTTTTCAGGGTTCAGTTTAACATCCCCACACCCAGGACCACGTGCAGACCCAGGGCTTGCTTTGGCTGTTGCTTCCCACCCTGGTCAACATGGGACCTGCAGCAAAGTCCACCCAAAAAGCATAAGGGATCATCAAATCTTGGGAATTTGCTGCCCCTCTGCAAAAATTAGGCACACAGCCCCTAGTGTTTGGGATATCAACCTTTTATTACAGATTTTTTGTATAAAATGAGGGAATTCAGGGGAACTAAGGAGGAGTTATTGTGGCTCTCACCCCATCTAGGTACTCGCCTTCCTGCGTCTCAGAAAGCAAATTAAGCTAAACCAGACAAACGAGCTTTTATTGCTTAATGAAATCCATTCCTCAGGGGTACAACTAGAAAAGGTACAAAGGCTTTCATACCAGCGGAGATTAAAGAACTCGGGTTTCTTACCTTGGAAAAGAGGCGGCCAAAGGAGAATTTGATGGAGGTTTACAAACCGTGGATGGCGCGGAGAGGGCAAAATGGAAATCCTCATTTCTGCAAGCGACTTAAGATTGAAGTGGCACTGCATAAAATTAGCAAGAGGCATGTTTAACACAAATAATTGGTTAAACTGTGGAACTCATTTCCAAAGGATTTTATGGAAATCCAAATTATAGATGGGTTGAAAGCAAAGGATTAGACAAACTGGGGAGAAACGATCCATTCCAGTATTAAATATGCAGGTGCAGATGCAAGCGTGGCAGGAGAAGTACTTATTTAGGAGTACTTATAGGACTTATATTCAGACTAGTTTTGTATGTACACTCTCCATTTTGTCTGCCATTACTCGTGATCCCTAAGGCCACATCTGGCTCCTCCAACAAACCCACGGCAGAATATATATCAATAGTCCAAGGATCCAAAAAAAATAATCTTATATTGGGATGATTAACCCCAAAGCTGCCAAAGGCAGGAGCCAGATGATCTGAAATTGTTCAGGACTGTTAAGAGTGTCATGATCCAAACATCCCCCTCCCCAAAAAATAGATATTTCCTGGTAGGGTTGGGACTTCCCGCAGGCTCCACAATGGCTGTATTGCTTCTTTGCAATCTTTGGGATTTTGGCACCATCCTTTTATTTTCATGGCTTGTACCATGCCCATCATGATGGCACTGAGTGCTGGGATACCTACCCAGCCAGCCAAAAAAAAGCAGCCAGTCCCCCATGGGATTTATCGATGTGCCCAGCTGGAGGAGGCAGCCGGTACCATTGACTCTCAATTCAATTCTCACCGCAGCAAGCTGGGAAAATCACAGTGGAAACAATAAAAACAGACTGGAATTTGCTTAGACACCTCCCTCCACTCTGCTTCCAGCTATTTGCAAGCTTTTGTATAAATTGGGGTTTATTCATACTTTCAGGTGGGCTCTTCATCTGTGCAAACAACCACAACAATAACTCCGCAAACCCTCAACTACTCTCCACCTCCAAATCCTCGGGTTTTTTTCTGGCATTTCACAGAATCACAGAATCACAGAATCGTATAGGTTGGAAAAGACCTTTAAGATCATCGAGTCCAACCATAAGGGTAGTTGAAGTCCAACCATAAGAGGTAGTTGAAGAGCTTGGAAAAGCCACTTGGGGAGGAGAGGTCTTCATGGTGCAATCATGGTGGGGATGCAAAGTTGCAAGAGCACATCTGGTCATGGAATGGATGTCTCCAAGCATGGTAAAATCACTCAGAAATAAAAGCCTACATTCGGCTTTTAAATTTCCAGCCCCACTCATTCAAGGTGCAACTGTTGCTGCTGTGCCATCCACCACCCAAAAATGGGGTGGCTGCTGCTCGCCCTGGAGGGTTTGCCATGTGTGCTGGACCTCAAAATGATGATATTTTGGTCCTTCTAAAACTCTTTCAGAGAGGAAGGGCAGAGGGCAATGCAAAATGAAGAGCAAAAAGCTGAAACTCGTGTTTTCACAGAGCAGAAACCCTTATTTCCCAGGGGGTTACCAATTAGCACATAGCGGGGCTGGAGCAATTTTGGCATGAGGGGTGGTTGAGTCCAGAAATTCTGTTTCTGCGGTGTTTTTTTGATTTTTCATCAGGGCTTTCCTCGCACAGATCACAGCGTGCTTGGCAAAACATTAGCATGCAGCTCATTTCTGATGGGCCTGGGGAAAATAGGCTTGGACAGCGAAGGGTGAAAGGGAAAGACTTGTGAATAAATGTCTTGTTGTCACAGTCCTATTAACCTCCTCTCAGTCTAATCCTGTCTGTAATTGACTTTATTCTGATTATATTCTCGATAGGCCTGTATCAGCCTGGGAAGGTGGGATAGGAGGCGGCGATGAGTGGTTTAGAGGATAGAGTGAGCTGGAGGAGAGCAAAACAGCGGAGCAGCAAGACACATGCACTTGCGTGCATGCACGTCTACTTCTTGAAACAGCAAATGGAAGGAGAAGAAAGTTAACACTTCCCAGAAAGGGTAAAAAAAAAAAAAAAAAAAGAAATCTCCACCAAAACAGACCACAAGCTACTGTTTTAGTAATTAAGAGACTTTAAACTGCCCATTTAATACAGATGAAAATACGATCTGCAGGTAACGGGGAGATGAAGCTTGATACCTAATCAACCATCCTCTTGGTAAAGCAACATCACCCCGTCTGTCTGCAATCAGCGGCGGAGCAGAGGCTGCAATTCCTTGAAGTGGCTCTCCGCGAGGGTTTGGTAATTGTCTCGGCGGAAAGTAAGAGTTCCCCCTAGTGCAGAGCGATAAATCAGGGATAATAATAACTCTTTCCAAAATAATCCTCAGGCAGAAACAAAATCCAGCGGAGAAGGTGGTACGGAGTCAAAACGTGGCACCTGGATCCGAGGGTTAGTTAGTTAGGTCTATAAATACACCGAGCCTTTCCTGTGCCTCCACTGTTGCCATAATATATTGTTAGTAGTAGTACTCAGCTATAGGGCTCGAGATTTTGTTTGATCTTTTTCTTTCCTGACTCCTTCTTGTGCAGCGATGCTTCCCCCATCATCACCCTGAATCTCCAGGCTTGCACCGCTGGTGGTAAAACCCCGGTGCCTTGCTGCATGCAAAGAGGACGGGGACACCCCAGGGCTGGCATCGGGGGGCTGCGAGCTCCTTTTGCAAAGGAGAAGCTCGACACAGCCCCCTTCAAGGGGTCCTTGAGCTTCACCATCTTCTCCAGCAAGGCTGGGCTTAGAGCCAAAGACCCCGGGATGGGTTTGAGGTTTTGTCTCACCGGTGCAGCCAAGAGGCAACAGCGATACCAGCCCAGGGGTGACACGGGATGAGCCGTGAGACGCCGTGGGATTTGAGATTTGCCAATATAAATGCAGACTCGCAAATGAGCATTTTAGCCCAAACTCTTGGGGAGCAAACCTTCTCTGCTGGCACCGTGAAGATGCAATGGGTCCCACTAGCCCTTTTGGGTCGCACATCCCACCCGCTCTTGTTGCCACCCACTATTTCCATCCACTGGAAGCAAAACCCCAGCAAACCTTATCTGCGGGTGAGCAAAATATGGGGAGTCTGTTAAGCCACCCAACACCTGGATGAGGAGAAAGCTAGCAGACATGAAAAAAAATCACCAAACTGCATAATTTTTCTTATTTACTTATTCCTTCCCTTATTGGCTCTGATTTTCCTTCTTTTTGCAAAAAAAAAAAATGGTGTGTGTAGGGTTATTTCAATGTTTTGAACCGATTCTATTTACTCAGGAGCTGATAGGATTGATTTACAGCAACGCGATGAATGCAGAGAGGGGAAAAAAGATATCGGAGCAGAGCAGCAGTGTTTGATTTCAGGGCTGGTTTTGCGGTGAATGCTAATGCCCGGAGCAACTTCAGGCTGTGGTCATCTGAAAATGAAGGGTTGGGAATTGTTTTGCTAAAACTGGGATAAGGAGTGAGGGAAAAAAAAGCATCTCACTGTCCAAGAGACTTTTTGCGACAACGTGTTGGGGAAAAATAATCAAGTTTTAGTGTTTTACGGGTTTCCTTCAAGGTGGTGGGGGGGATCTTTTCTCTTATATTTTTAGTTTTTATGCTTTTTCTATAAGAAGCAACAGAGTAGGGAAAGAAAACATGAGAGAACTGAGGTTTTATTTGAAAAGAAATACTAACCAAAGGAAAATACAAACATCCAATTGAAAAGTTGAAAATGTAATATGGTGAAAAGTTGCAAACAAGGCTAAACTGCAATTTTTTGGGCGAGTTTGCTTCCAGAGCGCACACAGAGCGTTTTCTGGGAACCAGATCTACTTGAGAAACTTCTGGTTGGGGTCTCTAGACCTTAAACTTCCCATCCTCAGCTCTCAGGTTAAACCTCCCAGTGTATAAACCAAAATCCCCGACACGGACATCTCTGCAATAGCAAACTCCATCTCAGTCCTCCGCGGTGTCCTCGGACTGCTTCAATCTGGAAACTCCCTGCAGCCTTAAATCCTGTCTTCATGGAAATACAGTATGACTTGCTATTTTGTGACCTTTAGGAAAGGAAAGCAAAAGGCAAAAACCTGCTGTCATGAGCAAGGCAAAACGATGCCAACGAACCAGCACAGGGGCACTGGCTTTGCCGCTCCTCTTACGGTGACATTATTTCCTACATTGGGATCCCCACAACCTCGAAACTCCCCAAATTTTCCCCAATTTCTCTATTAATCATTACTCAGCCGCAATATTCCAAATGGAAACCTCAAACTTTATTCTTCATGCCTTTATTCACCTATTTTTCATTCTGCTGTGGAAAAAGAAACGCTTTCTTATTGGAGATGGCGGCTTGAAGAGGGTATGGCAGGGATATCACTCATGCCATCGTGTCCCCTCTGCCTTGGCCTCGCGGTCCAGCTGCATTAGAGCATCAGCATACGATTCTCCGAGCATGAAGCACACGATGTTTCGGGAGACCACGCACCAAGCTGGGCACGCCGGAGCAAATGAGCAATTTGCAAACACCCGGGAGGTTGAAATTTGTTGGCTGCAAATGTACAAAACACCCGAGTCGCACAGACGGGGTGATTCATGAGGAGCTCCGCGTTACATGAGTCATCTGGGCAATATTTGCCGCTGGTTGGAAATGAAGCCAATGGTGTTGGAGCAGTTTATAAGGAAAAAAGAAGTTGACAGCAGCACCGGGTACTTTCTGCTGGCCAAGGTAAATGTGTTTGAAAAGGGAATAAAAATGCAAGCTGTGCAATGTGAGTGGGGATGTTATGCAGCCACTGCCATGGCCGCAGCCACTGCCATGGCCACAGCCATGCTGGGGGGACCTGGGAGTTTTGGGGTGCAAGGCAAGGGGTGCACAGCATAAGCATGGGAAGGCAATGGATTTTAGCACAGAGCTGCAGAGCATCCTCCTACTCAAAAGCACACGGGATTTATAAGCCACCTCTCCGCAGGTGCTCTCTGTTTGAGGTCTCCTCCAGCAGACGCCATCAGGATGAGCCATTTGGGGAGATTCACCCCAACCCCAGGCTGATGGAGGTGCCTAACCCCGGGTGGATGGATTCTCCCAAATTTGCCTTTGAAGGCGTTGGTGTGCGCACACGTGTGCACGTCCCAGCCGCATCCCCCTGCTTAGACTTTTTTTTTTTTTTTTTGGATGAGCCTTGGATTTTGAAAAAGGCTCCTCTTGGCAAGGGACTTGGCTGGTAGAGACAAAGGAAGAAATGATCAAACCCAGAGGCTCCTGCCTCTTGTCTCCTCCGCTCGGCCCCTTTTGCAGCGCTGCAGAGGAGCCCTGCTTTTAAACAAGAGCTAAACACTGTCAGTGGGAGAGCAAAGCAGGATCTCTCTGAAATGCAAATGCCTTTTCGAGAGCAGCCAGCTTTGAAAACAGGGATCCTGCTGACTCATGTTTAGGAATGGGGGGAGAGAGCCTGCTCCTGCACCCTATCCATCTTCCTCTCCTCTTTAGCACTGCCGCACCCCAGGGATGCATATATAACCCCCTTATAGGCCAAGTGGACTACACGGATGAAACGGTGTCGGTGGGAACAGGGTCTACAGCCCAGCCAGGGTTTGCCTTCAAAGCCATCGGCTGCTCTTCCAACAAGGCAGGGACAGCATGATGCCGGTGCAGGGAAGGATTTAGCAACAGGGCAGCACGGATTTAAGCCTCGATACACCAGGTGGATTTGGAAGGGCAGCTCTTCAAATCCTTTTCTTCTCCTTTCTCACCCGTAGCATCTTCATTTTCCCTTTCCGTTTGCTCCTCCTGGTTATTCCCTGGCTTTGCATCCTTTCAGCTCATTTTGAGTGCGTTAGGGTCGAGCCTGCGCCCAGGGCTGAGATCCAAGGAGGCAGAGAGCTTGCAGCTGCGGGGTCTCGTGCTATTTCCATTTAACAGCGGATCCGGCACGTTACAGGATTGAAGGAGTAGGGCCCTGGCCTGTGTTTTTACAGAAAGGCGAAGGACGATGGCAGGAAGGAAGAAGGGGGGAGAAGCGCAAGAAGGAGGAGGCATAGATCCCTTTCCGTAGGGCAATAAGTTTCTCCATCGCACAGCGGCAAGGACGAGTGTGCAAAGCTGGCACCGAGGTGCTGCAAAGCCACCAAGCTTGCAAAGGGCAGAAGCCAAATCACTGGGTATTTCTGCATTTCTTTTCGCTTTTAAATCTCCCTTATTACTTTCAAGAGCAGACGGTCAACTTCGGCTGCTTAGACCTGATTTCCCAAGACATTGCCAGCCCCACGCCAGTCCTTGGAGGGGCCCATACCGAGCTGCATCGCCGTGACCCGACACATCTGCAAATGTTTGCAAGTGATCTGCATGTTTCTGGGTGTGCACATGAGCCCCAGAGGCTGAAAACGTGGGTCCGTATTCTCCCCTCCAACTTTTGCAGCATCGCTCCATCTCCTCCTTATTAATATAAACACATCAGCACCTGCAGGGTGTCTCCGAGCCCATGAAAAAGCGTCTTTTCCTGAGTGATGGGGAGCTGACAGCAGAGATGTACAAAGCCATCGGCTCCTGACACCTGCCCGCAGACACCGCTCAGACTCACGCGAGGCGAGATGCCCCCAAGCCCCAAATTAGTGTCATCGGGCAAGTGATCCACATCTCCACCCGGCCCCCGGATTAGCACCCTGGAATCCGAGCGGCTCGTAGGTGGGATATCTGAAATCAAAACATGTAATAATAAGCAGAGCAATAATGGAAATACCACGGCTCGCAGCGATGTCGAGCTCCAGGGGCGTAATGGAAATTCAGACTTTTTTTTCTAATGCGCTTCTGCTCTAATAACCACTTTTTTTTCCCCCTCATCGCTTTTCATCTGAAAACACTGGTGTGCTGCACCAGCAGCAGCTGATCAAGACTTCACACGTCCTGCTCGTTATCCCCTGTTTCACACAAGGGCAAACGAGAAGGATTTATAGCACCCAATTTTGTAGAAGTGTTGCCCAAAGTGAAATACCCGGCCGTGTCTGCTCCAGGAAAGCCAGAGCTCTGCTGGGTCTAAGGCTGGGAGAGGAGAGACTTTATAGGGACAGATAAAATCTTTTATTAGGCCAACTGATCTCACCGGAAGCCGCAGACAGGTTTTAGGTGCACAGACCCATCTTTGGGTCTCAGGTTGTCTGTAGGCGGCTCCAGAGCTCCTGCAACACCTTCCCCAGCCTGTCTCCATCTCCCTAAGCCCTGGAGATGCAGGAGATGAACTTACACCAGCGGCACGGCCACCCTGGAAAGCCTCCAAGTTCCAACACCGGCCAAGTCCAAAATCCTGCCTAAATCCTTCTTCTTTTGGGTCTCTGGCACACAGAAAAATCTCCATCGTGTGGCTTTTGCCATTTTCCCAAGTATCCCGACGCGTTTTCCCTTGCTATGGAAACCCACCTTGCAGAGAACCATGCTGAAGGGCAGGTAACAGAGGGAGAATTCAATTTGGGTGCTGGAGCCATGAACTCAATTTGGGTGCTGGGGCAATGAAAGCAGTGAGAAGATGGTGAGGGTGGTAATTAGAGCAGAGCACGGGTGCGGGCAAGCTCGTGGGATCAGGTGCTGGCCAGGATCAGCGTTGCTGGGGGTGGCACCCACGGGTGCACCGTCTTGTGTCCTTGTGGGTGTTTGGGTGATGAAGAGCGCGTGCAAGGGAGATGCAGAAGGCTGAAATCATGCTCTTGAGTCCTCGGTGCCACCGCACTGCTTTCCTGCGGTTTTGCACTTCCATCCCTTCTGTCCATGCCAGTTCCCAGCCGAAGACCCCCAAGGCCCCAGACATACCCCCGCAACCCGCATCCGCTGGCCACCGCGCCCAGCCACACGGCCACGGCATCAGAAATAAGGCACGAGCCCCCATGCATGGTTTAGCCTTTCCCTTCTCCTCTCCTTCTCTCATATATTAATTCCACTGAGGAACAGCCCCTTGCCTCCCAAATTATTTATAACTGCATAAGGCATATCAATAAGATTTCTCTTTTTTGGGGGAAAATAATAAAAAGGGTTGATCCTGCTGGTAATTTATAGTAATTGTAGTAGCCTGATAATAATTTCTAGCAATTAAGCACAATACTAATTCACTCATTTACTGAGTAATGTCTTGTCTTTATTTATGGGGGCTGAGACAGAGTATAAATATCTTACTCACTTTGTTGGCTAATGAAAATTTACTAAGTAGCTTTTTTTAAAAATGTTTATTCATTTTGAGCTATTCTTAGTAATCACGTGTGAATAAGGAGTAATTGCTTGACTTTGGGATGGTAATTAGAAAGTACTAAGTCATTGTTTTCTTCTTGCAAGTGGATGGTTTGTTTAAGTGTGCATCTGCTCTCCCAGCATTAATTCAACCTGCCAGCCCCTCATCCTCCGCCTAAGCACCCTGGGCCCCATCCTGCTCTCTCTGAACAGGAGTTTTTTAGGCCCGAAGGGCCGGATCAGCCGTGGGGTCGCACAGCGCGTGGGTCGAGGTGTCCAAGCGGGTGCTGAATTCCTCGACTCATGTTGTTGAGAAGCTCTCCGTTGGGTCTTGGAGGCTTTGCTCGGGGAGCAGAGCGGATCCATCAGCATGCAGGGCAGGATTTGCATCTGCTAATCAGAGCCGGACCCAGGAAAGCCGCTTTCAATAGAAGAATCCCATTACAAAGCAACCAGCTGGGAAACACCGTACCTGTGTTGCACCCTGCAAACCTTCAGCCTCTTCTTTCCCTGCCAAGGAGGTGGGAGCTTCTCCTAAGTGTGGAGATGGGGAAGGAAGAGGCAGGGAATGAAATAAAAATGGGAAGGGGGTATTGATATTCATGTGCAGGGTGGCTTGCCTGGGGACCCTGCACTGCTCCATCCCCCCACGGCGGGAGGGATGCTCATGGGAAACTTAAAGAAAAAGTCATTTTTTCCCCAAAGACCCCCAAAGCAGTCAGAAAATACGTGTCCCTTCTCAGCGTTGGCTGGAGGACCGGCATATCACAGCCTTGCCAAGCAGAGCCACAGCTCAACACCCGCAAGTCTCTGGAGACAGCCCTCCACTTGGGCTGCATCTCCAACCACAGCCCAACCAAAGGGAAATGAGGCCAATTGATGCGAATGCAGGACTAACGCACACCGTGCCTCGGTTTCCCCAATTGTAAACTGGAGTTAATGGTTCTGCTCTCCTTTGCGAAGCGCATCAGGATCTCCCGGGAAGGATCGGGCTCCCGCATCAGGTTAAGAGACGGTTGCTGTGTGGGATGTTGGGCAACGCAGCATCGTTTCGAGGCGGTTGCAGACACGTAGCACAGGACATGATCTTTAAAAGCACCAAGCGATTTTTTAAGTGCTTCTCCGAGAGCATTTACAGGGCCCTGATTTACTGAGCGCTCAGAGCAGCCTGTTCTTGCTGGAAAACAGGGCTCAAGATGCAGTCAAGCATCTACAAATACAAGCTTTGCACTGTCTTAATCTCTGCCTTTCTCAGGTTTCCCATCTTTAAAACGGGGATAACTTGGCTCCCTTGGACACGTTCCCAAACACCGCAGCTGCTTTGCTATCTGCACCCGCCTGCAAAAATGGCAAGAGCCCGTAAAAAGGAACCATCCTTCCCTGTTTGATCCCCGTGTGATAGCAAAGACGGGGGAAGATCCCCAGCGCCTGCAGGTGCTGGGAATACCAAAAAGCAGGAGAAAGCCAGGAGGGTCATCAAAAAGGTCATCACTATGTCATGTCCCAGGGCACAGGATAAGAAATTAAATGCTGCAGATGACCTGCAGGTTCATCCATTAGTGAGTGGCCAGAAACAGGTAAGGAGGGTTATTTATGGTATTGGTATAGATACCATACCTATGCCATACCTATATCGTACGTCCCTGGCAGCCAGGGAGACAAAGGAAGAGTGCAAACACCACTGTGAGCATTTAGGGGTCTTAACCATCTCCTTATCCAAGGTTCAACATCTCCCAGCCCAACTTCTGACAGGGACCACTCGCATTTTCACATCCCCATTCCTTTCTAAGCATCCCTTTCCCTCTGTACTGCTCCCAGCGATTTCGCTTTGCTTTGAGCCACGCTGCGGCCGCAAACGGCCCAGTAATCGTAGCGGCGTGAGCTGCGAAGGCCAGAGGGTTTCTGTGTCTTTCTGAAAAAGCAAAGCATCACCGAGGATTTCCAAAGCAGCGACCAGGAGAGGGCAAAGGAGATGACGTGGTTGGTGCTGTCTCCAAGACTGCAAAATTGCCATGAGATTGCCCTTTACAACAAAAAAAAAAGACCTTTATACCCCTCCTTTACACCCCTCCTGCTGGGTTTGGCGCTCCCTGGGTGCAAAGGAGCCGGTGTGAGAGGAAGAGGCAGATCCAGGGCACCCTGATAAATCCCTGCAGGGCTCACGTCCAGCATGCCTGCTTCCCAGAGATAAAAAGCAAGAGCCGCTCCTCCGAGGCACGGACATTGGGCTAATCTCTTCATGCGCCGGGTCCGTCACCGTGTCACGGGAAGCGAAGGCAGGCGAGGGAGGGAGAAGGCAGCAATGGGGCTGTAAGCATCCCAAACCGTCGCAGGGAGATCAGGCCCAAGCAGCTGCTTGAGGAAGGAGCAGTGACTTGTGTTTATTTTGCACAGGGGATTGGAAAGCATTTTTCCATCTCGGAGCGGAAAAATAATCCTACAGAAGGGCTCTGGGGTTTGGGCACATTATTGAGGTGCTTTGAGATATATCCTAAGGTGTGATGCGGCTCTGAGCGGTCGCATGACGGGAATCTGGGAGGACAAAGAAGAGCCTTGCAAAATTGCAGATGCTGGAGGAAAATCACTCGAGGAGCCAGAAAAAAGGGAGCTGTAACAACATATAAGCCGTTTCAGAGGGAGAAAACACTGGGCAGGGAAAGGGAAGCAAACTGCCGCTGCAGGATGTTAGTGCCAGACAAATTCATATCAGAATTAGGCACTCATTTTTTAACGGGGAGGATGATTAACCTTGGGAACAAATTATCAAGC
This sequence comes from Mycteria americana, assembly GCF_035582795.1. Taxonomy (NCBI): domain Eukaryota; kingdom Metazoa; phylum Chordata; class Aves; order Ciconiiformes; family Ciconiidae; genus Mycteria; species Mycteria americana. The sequence goes on from NC_134383.1 coordinate 7,712,684, forward strand.
AAAATGGGAAGCGCTCCACCTCTTGATATCTATGAATAAAAACTAGGTGCCTTTCGGGAGGCTTTAATCAAACCCAAAGCACGGGGCTCCCAGAAGCAGCCCCTCGGGGATGGTCTCTGGCCAGGAGCCGGGGAGTGGGGCTGATGTTCCCATCGGATCTCACGAGCACTGCGACTACTTATAAAACCTGCCAGTCCGTATAAAGTGATTGCTCGCCTCTGCCCTGGGAAATGACTGACCCATCCTGCCCTCTTCAGAAGGAACAACTATGAGACTTTAAGTAATTGCCAGGTGCCAAATGGGGTGTTTTCCCCCAGTAATAAAAGAGGATTTAAATGTTCAGGCCAAATTAAAGACCCTGCCAAGTCCGCTGTCGGTCCACCAGCACGACATAACGATGGCTCTTATTTTAACAACCTCAGAAGATGGTGTCTGTCAGCTTTCTTCTGGCAACGAAACTCGCATTTTTATTTTTATTTTTGATTTTTCTTCTCTTCCAAGCCTGGAAGTGTTGTCTTTAATCTTATTCCCAATTCCTGGGCTCTGTTATATTAATATCTCTATTTCTGCTGCATGTTTGATGGCAAACTTGGGATGCTCAGAGCCCCCTTTTAGGGCAACTGGGGGGGGGAGGGGGGCAATGTCACGGGGCAGGGGTGGCAGGTGGGTTGCTATTTCTGCCTAATGACTTCCAGTTTAAATTACCTACAAAGCATCCTAATTATCCAGGTGCCATTTTAATCATCAGGGCGGCGGGGGGAGGACGGGGCAGGCTGACAGCTGCAGGTTGCCTCCGCTGAAGTGCCGCAGGGTGGAAGAAGGGGATGCAAACCAGCAAGTGCCTGAAGCAAGACGGAGAAAAGGGTTGGGAAATCACTGTGCAGTAGTGGATTATAACCTTAGGTACCCAAATGGCAGCATAGCTGCAGGGGCGAGCGGTGAGACCTGCCCAAAATCCCATTCCGCACCCAGGTGACTCTGCCAGCGAGCACAAGAGATGCTCCCAAATAGCCATCACCCCTCCGCACTCGGGGCTTCAGTACCTGTTGCCTTACCAAAGAAATTAATAGCATTTTTCGAAGTGGCCAGTATAGGAATGCCACTTAGCAATTTTGGGATTTATCGCTCCCCTTCCCACCCCCGTACTCACAACCCATTGGTAGTAAGTGAAGCAGGTAGGTCCTAACCCAGAAAATCAGTTCCCCCAGCCCTAGAAATGGGTTTGCTATTTAACCCTGACCAGCCAGGAAGGAAGAAAAAATGGCAAAAATGAGAAATGATGGGGCTTTGCCTCCCCAAACTCCATCTTGGGAGGAATTTGAAGTGTTTCCGATCAAACGCAGCACCGCAGGGACTGCCCCGGGTGTGCAGCGGGAGCTGTCTCGCCTGGCTCGGCCGCGGAGAGGGCTCCCCGGGGACCCCAAGGCAGCGCTTCGAGCAAAGCTTGCAGCCTCTTCCCCTGGTAAAAAAGCCTTCCAAGTGTGAGGTTTTGGTCTTCTGTGCAGCAAACGGGAGGGATATTTTGGGAGTGGTCGTCTTCTCCTGCTGCCTTTCTTCTTCTTGCCTCCTGCTGCTGCTTTACTTTTTTGATCTCTCTTCTTTCCCTCTCCCTTCATGTCTCTCCTTTGGAGGTGAAATGCAGTTGCCTTTTCCCCCCACCGTGTGCACGTCCCAGTGCCAAAATCCAGGAGACGCATGGCAGCGTGGACCATCCTCCCCAGGGCTTTGAAAACCATAAAAGCTCTGGGATGCCTGAAGCAAGAAGGCCAAATCTTCAGCGCACCCAGCCCTCCCCAGCACCTTCTGAACCCATTCGCCCAGCCCCAAAATCTTTTGGCATAATTATTTACATGGTTGCTTCCAAGTGGTTTGCAAAGTGATTGCAAAGCCAACTGGTGGCCCAGTGCAAAGGCATGAATTATTCCAGCATGAGCACCGCTTGCCGGCAGCCAAGCTCCTGCAGCCTGCAAAAGCAATTGCAGGGTCGCAATAACTGAGTATTACTGGGTTGCAATAGCATCGCAATAAAAAGTAATATTGCAAAAATAACATTTATTGGGTTGCAATCATATCGCAGGCTTGCAATAAGTGCTTCTTGTTGGGTTGCAATAATACTGGGTTGTGATAATGAACCCCAAGAGAGAAATGCCCACCAAAAAGGTGCATCGTTCCCATTTCCTCTGCCTCCCCACCACAGTTGAGCTCAGGACAGAGCCAGAAGGCGTGAGGCCCCGTCCCGGTGCCGAGAGCATCCTCCAAGAGCAACAGCAACCAGGATCTCATCAACCATCGGCAGAGTCCGAGTGCCCCCCGGGTACGGGCACACGTGCAGCGCCGTGGCAGGACGTGTCCTTCAAGGAGCTGAGCTGTTGATTGGAGAAGTAATAAGATAATCAAGGAGTCTTTTAGACCCCTCTGGAGGTGGATGCGTGCCTCGGGTACGTTTTCCTTGCTGCCATCCCACATAGACCAGGCCCACAGGGGCATCCCAAGCAAGCAGGGAGATGGGATGCAGCACCCGGTGCAGGGATTGCGCTTCAGATTCCATCCCCAGAGGAAAAAGGCAAGCTGATGGTATTTTGGCCATACCCTTACACCTTTTTTCCTGCTACATTTCCCTACATGAAATTACCCACCCGGGCTGCATGAGCAGAGCAATGCAAAGCACTGGGGAAACTGAGGCAGAGAGAGGGGAGAGGTTTTACCCAGCAGCTGAGCTGGAATAAAACCCCATGTCTCTTGGGTCTTGTTTGCAAGCTGCACCCCACTGCTGACCCTCTTCCATCTCTTGTTTTCCAAGAGCCAGCCAAGCCCCTGGTCCCCGGCTAACACCCGCAGCCCCTGCCAGCGTGGTTTCCCTATTCAGGGGGCTGGCAACAAGCTCTTAATATCTCCACGCACATATGGCACCCCGACTCCTCTGAGCACATTTTTAGGGCAAACTTCTCATCCCACTGCTCGCTCGATTGAAAATAGAAAGCTGAATTTGGGATGAAATGCATAGCTGTTGGCTGGGGAAGCGGCAGGCAGTTAAAAAGGAGGGGTTGCCAGGAATATTTTATACGGGAAAAAAAAAAAAGGCAAGAAAAAAGGACTTGTTTTTTTAAGAGAAAGAGGAGAAAATGTTGTTTATGGTTTGACTTGCTAGGATCATTTTGGAAAAGCTGAAATGCTGCTGGCCGCTGCTGGATGGAAAAGGGATGCAGCGTGCCTTTCCAGCTGCAGCCCGCAAAGGCAGCTCCATGGTTTTACCTCTCTAGATCATTCACTGTTCAGCCCATCTCCTCTCCAAGACACATCTTCCACCTGGACTTCTCCAGCCCATCGTGGCTTTGGTGGCAGGTGACTCCTAAAGCTGGGAGCGACCCTTTGGGGACATCTTGGCCCAACTGGGGATGTGCTGGAGTGGGTTACACGCGACTCACTACATCAGCTGAGCATTTAGAGAGTATATTTAATACAAAATATGGAAATTCCCATTTGCGTGGAGGATTTCATGATATTTGTCAATGTTTCAATTGGATTCGCAGCAAAAGCTGGGAATTTTCCGACGCTGCGAAAGGAACGTCTGCCAAAAAAAATTCATTTACACTTGAGCAAAACTTTGCATTTCCTCCAAACTTGGCCCTTCTCATACATTGTAAATGTGGCAGCAAAGTTGTTTCAGGATGAAAACAAAGACGACAGCAAACTAGACTTTGCCAAAGAGTGGTGGGAAGCCGTCCTCCCCAGCTTCGGGCTGCGGGTGTGATCTAGACTTGAGCAGAGATGTCCCTGGAAGCGAAGGACATCCAACTTGCAGGTCTGATGTTGTGATGTTGCGATGTTGTCCCAAGTCTTGTAGCTCCTGGGACCCTTCGGGATAATTTGTACAGCCCCGAGCACACGGATGGGCACAACGGTGTTCCCCCAAAATGCTCATTAATCTGTAATAACCCCAGCTTGGTACCCAGCCTCGTCAAAGCCAGCGCTGCAAGCAGAGCTAGGTCAAGCTTTCTTCAGGCAGCGAAGAAAAGAGCTAAGGAAGGGGAAAGAAATGCTCTGAAAAAAGCCATTTGTCCCCTCGGCTTTATTCCGGCTGCAGAGCCGAAGCAGCTTGTAGCTCCAGAGAACTTTTAATAGAAATCTTCGGAATGAAATGGGCTACAGCTGTTTGCCTTGATAAATATATTTTATGCTACATGCCTCAGCCGCCATCTGTTTGCTGATACGAGCATTTCTCCTCTGCAGCAGCTGAAGAGAAGTCATCAAAGGGAATAGCAGGAGATGGGTTTCGTTGCAGGTAGAGGGGAAGAGGTGAAGTGGCCCGTGCAATGGAGTTATTCTGGCGGCTTAATGTGGCGAAGCTGTTACAAGAACAAGAGGGAAGACGGCGGGTGGGCTGGGAGTTGGGGGGAGCTGGGGTTTTCAGGGGGAACCTGGTCTTTCTGCTGGTATTATCCGAGGGGCAATGCTCCGTGTAATATCGTGGGCCAAGGGCCAGGCTTCTCGAAGGTATTTAGATGTTTAGAGATGCGGGTAGCAGCCTAGGGGGAGTTGCAGAAGTTTTGGCGCTTAATGATCATTAAAAACTACCACGCTGCATCGGGAAATCCCACGAGGTGGTTTTATGCACCTAAATAAAAGAAGTGGTCTGACTTGGGCTCCTTCCCTCGTCTCTCTCTGTCCCCACCCAGGAAAAATCCCCTTCTGCAAACGTACTTGAAGAACCACCCCCACTAAACCCCCTGCATCGGTGTAAAAGCACCGTGAGCATCACGTCTGCGGCTGTTTTTCTCCTGCCCTCCGAGCATCATTTCTCCAGCAGAGACATCCAACTCTCCCTGCTTTAGAGGGACAAACTGAAACCCAGTGGGGAAATCATTCCAGACCAACGTACAACCTCTCAGCAGTGGAGAACCCACCGCCACCCCGCTAACGTTGGTTTAATGGTTATTTGTGCTCACAGTGAAAACCCCTGCCTTGTTGCTCTTGTAAAAACTTTGCTGGAGCCAATTGCACTGATCCCCCCCTCGCCGCTACCAAGGCTGCAATAAAACCTTCGTGCGAGCAGCAGGACGCGGGAACATTTGCACAAGCATCCTGGAGATGTCCGCAGATACTTATCCACTTGAAAATACTCACTGATTCATAGATATTCAGGGCCCGTTCGGGGAGCTGGGCTGACCTCCAGACGTGAGCAATGCTGTCGGAGAGTCGGGGTTTGTTTTCCTATTTCCCCTGCTCCCCTGTTAACACCCAGCCGTGGCACCACTACACTTAGCCTAGGTATGTAATAGCTGGTTGTCACTGGCACTGGCATACCTAGGTGACAGGTGCCCTAGCCAGAACGTGGCTTATTATTATGATTATTGCTATCATCGCTATGATTATCATATTATTTTATACTGCCTAGATGGCTCAGCCAAGGTCAGGGCTGCGGGAGGTGCTATAGAAACGTATAGAAAAAGGGAGACCCGTGGCCAGGGGGACTTGTAATTAGGCAGCTGGGTCGACAGGCAGGCAGGCAGAGGTGCCCTGGCTGGGCAGGAGAAGGGGAGCAGTAGGGCAGGTTTAACTGGGTTGTGCCAAAATCTATCGGAGGTCGACATCACCCTGTGCTGGTTTGGGCTGGGATAGAGTTCATTTTCTTCACAGGCGCTAGTTTGGGGCTGTGTTTTGGATTTGTGCTGAAAACAGTGTCGGTAACACAGGGATGTTTCGTTATTGCTGAGCAGTGCTTACACAGAGCCAAGGCCTGTTCTGCTCTCACCCCACCCCACCAGCGAGTGGGCTGGGGGGCACAAGAAGCTGGGAGGGGACACGGCTGGGACAGCTGACCCCAACCGACCAAAGGGACATCCCACACCGCATGGCGTCATGCTCAGCATGTAAAGCTGGGGAAGAAGAAGGAAGGGGGGGACGTTCCGAGTGATGGCGTTTGTCTTCCCAAGTCACCGTTATGCGTGATGGAGCCCTGCTGTCCTGGAGATGGCTGAACACCCGCCTGCCCATGGGAAGCAGTGAATGAATTCCTTGTTTTGCTTTGCTTGTGTGCGTGGCTTTTGCTTTACCTATTAAACTGTCTTTATCTCAACCCACGAGTTTTCTCACTTTTACCCTTCTGATTCTCTCCCCCATCCCACCGGGGGGGAGTGAGCGAGCGGCTGGGTGGGGTTTAGCTGTCAGCCGGGCTTAAACCACGACACACCTGCAGTCAGACGGGTGATGCTGACAAGAAAATGTGGGTGCGAGCACTGTCTGCAAGTGGCGATGCTGTGGGTAGCTCGGGGACATGGGCCTGAAGGACCCCAGGGTTCATAATTAAGGGCAATTATGGTCTCTTTATTACATTTATTCCTGAAAAACAGTGTCCTCCCCCTTAGCCTGTGCTCCAGCTTGCCTCTGTGCTGCTTGCAGGGTGCATGCATGGCTCAGCGCAGCCCGGCTGTGGGTGCAGGAGGAGCCGTGCTGCCTCGGAGTAGGAAGATGCAGCCAGCCGAGACCACCAAAAAGGATCCCCCTGGTACAAAATCCCCCCTTCCTAATGGGCTCTGGAGGGTGGGATGCTATTCCTTCTCGCCATGGATTTTGGGTCAAAACCTCCACAGTTTGCCTATGATGCCCCCCGTCACTCACAAGCACGGAGCAAGCCCTGGGGTGGAGCGGGGCTGAGCGGTGCTGGCTTGGGGGAGCTACACAGGGACGTGGTCCCCCCTCGATGCGCCCGGTGCTGGTGCACAGCCGGGCATGGGGAACAGAGCCCGTGACCCATTAAGTCCATCTGCCTGTGTCCACATCCTCGGCATCCCCACCCCAGCCCCCCAGCCTGCTCCCTGCCCTCCCCAGGGTCCCTCCCCATCCTGCAGCCCCCCTGCACCGAGCGATGCCGGCCCCCCTTCTTGGGATGCCCATGGACTGGTACAGGGAGAGAGGACCTCAGAGGCAGCCTTGGACTGGCTGTCCTCAGCAGGGCTCTGATCAAAGCCTGCGGGACAAGTGCCCCAGCATCGACAGGGTCTGGATCAGGCCCTACCCAGGGCCGGAGCAATTTGTGCCTATCCTTCCCCACGTCTGCAAAATGCTCCTTTTGTCCTGCATCTCTCTCCTTCTCCCCTCTCCTCCTGTCCTTCCTCCCAGAAAGCTTCAAGCTCGGAGCACTTTAAAATTCAAGGGGATTCAATGCAACGCAGGAGGTTTTGGGTTTTTTTTTTGTATTTTCCTCCTCCTGCCTCATCTCCGGCATCTTTCATACAAAGTGTCTCCAAGCCCTTTGCTGGGGGAGATAAAGGCTGAGCAAAGCCCTTTTGCAGAGCCAGGCATCCTGGCAGTTCAGAAAAATGCCACGAAGCAGAGAACAAGCGAGGAAGGTGGCTGTCTCAGAGCGTGGGCACCCCACAGCTCCCAAACCAGGGCTGGAAAAACCTGGGGGTACGCGGGAAAGGAGCCCCCCTTCCCTTTGGCATCACCCAGCACCATGTCCGCTCTCCCTGGATCTCAAGTCACCCATTTGCCTGTATCTACTTGACCCCCTCCCTGCCTCCATCCATCAGGTCACGCTGAGAACTAGGGCTAAAAGGGATGATTTGATCGTGCAGCATCCCACATAGTGGTCCCCAACCTATGGACCACCCCAGCATCTCAGGGCTGCCCATCCAGACGCTGCTGCCGATGCGTTTCAACCAACCCGGGAGGTTCTGCTGGTGGGAGGTTGTGGATTTAGGTGCTTTTATGTCAGCGCACACTCATTCCTGTGAGTGATTCCTTTCAGCAACGCCAGGCACTGAATCACTGGTCTGTGATCCTGTAAAATTAACATGCCCCGCTATAAATAACTGCTCTCTAATGGGCTGTCATCCGACGGCTTTTGGAAATGCTCAGCTTGTGTGAGCAAAAGTTTTAATGACTATAATTGAAATTAGATGAAACCCATCAATGTTGGGCTTTCTGTGACCCATGCTAGGACAAAATCTATCATGCATCAGGGAAAAATTACCCCCCCGGGACATGTCAGGCACGACAAAGCCTGTGTAACTCTGTGAACATGCTCTGGAAGTGCAGCCAGTGGTTCTTTTGGGCACGGAGTACACTCAGCATTTTCCCCTTCCCATTCAATTCCTTGTGTGGTTGCAGCGGGGTGGGACGTCGCAGAGGAGCCCCTGGGTCTGCGATGCGCCGATGCCCAGGGGCATGTTGTGGGATGCTCAGGGCCAGACCGTGGACCAAGCTTTTAGCCCCAAAAGCTTGATATTTAAGAGGAAACACAAGTTATCGTGGCTGCAGGTAAAACAGGGTTCATTTGGCATTTGGCTCCAGCAAACCGAGCCACAGCACCTTCTGCAAGGTGTTTGCCTTCACCCAGTTTCCAAGGGGTGCATTTCGGCAGGAGCCACCGAGGCCATGTCACGCCAACCCACGCTGCTGCCGTTCAACGACTGCACGAGCACGGCTCGGTTGTGATTCATTCTGCACGCAGCTCGGTGTCTTGTTGTCTTGTTTCTTCTCCTCCCATGCAGACCCCGAAGGCACCCGGGCTCCTTGGGGCTGCAAACCCCACGTGTCCACCCCTAGCCCACGTCGTACCCCCCGGGAGCGATCGCCGGCCCCAGGGATGGGATAACAAGTCCCCCCGTGCATCACACGTGCTCCTTGCACATAACAAAACATCTCCTCTCCCGGGAGAAGGGGGTGGCACGGAGCAAATTAAGAGATGCCGAAGTGCCCCAGAAGTGCTGGTTCGCCCTCGCCACCAGCGAGCCTTGGGATGTGCAAGGATGCTGCTAATGAGATGGCCGGGAGGGGGGGATTGCTGTGGGCTTTGGGTTTGTTCCTAAGGGCCAGAGAAGAGGAAAAGACAAGAAAATTGACTTTTGGGGGTTTTTTTTGGTCCTAATAGGCCCCAGCAATTTACAGGCACGCAGAGACATACAAAGCAATGCTTACCTTTCATTACCCGGGGAAGAAGGCTGAAGGCACGGCAGGGAGGCGAAGGGGGAGATCCTCGGAGCACGATTGGAGTGATTGCTGCAGGATTTTTGCAGCAAAAGGACCTGGAAAACATTAACTAAATCACCCAGCAAAGCGCCCATTGTGGTCCTGGGGAAACTGAGGCACGGGACGTTTCGGCTTATAGTCCTACAACCCAAAAGCACTGGTGGAGGTGACTTTTTGGAGAAGCAGAGCTTGGCAACCTGGCCCCAAAAGCTTGATATTTAAGAGGAAATACAAGTTATAGTGGCTCCAGGTAAAATCAAGGGTTCGTTTTGCATGTGGCCCCAGGAAACCGAGCAACAGCACCTTCTGCAAGGTGTTTGCATCAGCAAACAGAGCCTTGAAATGGCCATTTCATCCAGGGAAAGAGGGAGACGGGTGAGATGGAGAAGAAATGGCTCAGCTTCAATCCAGGTGTTTGATGCTCTTCTCCACAGTCGCCTTCAATTTATTCACTGTTTATAAATCTTTGCAGCTTGCAGGAATTAAATTCAGATTTTTGTGTATTTACTAATTGAGGAGATGGATGGTTTGGGGTTGGTTTTTTTTTTTGCTACGAAACTTTTTCTGGCAAGCAATATACTTTTTATGACAAAGATTTTTACTCCAGTTGGGCAGTTTCAACCATTGTTAAACTTGCTATTAATGTTTTTCACGGAAAAAATCAGATGTTAAAGTGAGGGCAAACGTTTCCAAAAGTCACAAGGAAACACAAAACCTCAATTAGAAAAAAAGTAGCTCAGGGCTATGGGAGTGAACTGTTTCGTTGGTCTGCAAGAAAATATCATTTGAATTTAGTAGTCGCAGAAGAATTTTAAAAGGATTGGTTAACATTCCCCATCAGAGACAATGTTTTTATTTCAAAATTGCCAGCAAACCCAAAAAATTTCATTTTCCTCTCTATGTGTAAGTGAATATTCACTGGGATATTTGATAGCTGTAATTTACTCTTCAAGCTGTGTAATTAGCCACCTCAATCAAATGGCATCATTTCTATCTTTGCTTGAAGAATAAACTATTCCACTGCAAAACAAACGCCTTTTCCTCGACTTGAGCAAATCCCAGGGACAGGCTGAAATTTCGCTTGCTCTCTGCAGCCAACTTTTGCTTTCAGCTGATGCTCACGCTCGTCACGGGTTTTGAAAGCTTTCTGGGGAAAAAAAAGAAAAAAAGAAAAAAAAAGAAAAGATGGGGCTGAATATTGACTCATGGCTCTTGCTCATCCCCCTGTAACAGCAACCAGCTCGGAGAGGTGGGAGGAAGGATTTGACTATATGTTGGTGAATGTTTTTTTTTCTCCTGTACTGCAGATTTGGGGGATTCATGGCATGGGAGAAGAAGGGGAGGCAGCTGCAGGGTTACCCACAGGTTTTCCTTTTTACACCTGCAAGCACCAAAAGCAGTCCAGAACAATCATTTTTTTCAGTAATTTTTTTTTTTCTATTTTTCAGCAGATAAAATGATCCTTATTTCCAACAAAGAAATAATTTCCCAAGAAGGTCAGGAACTGAAAATCTCCAGAGTCCCATTTACCTCCCCTCCCCGTGCTTGGAGTTGTCTTTTATATCTGGGCGTAAAACCCTGCTCAGCCCGATTTCTCTGCTCATCTCATTTTAAATTTTAGGATGTAGCTAGACTTAGGTATAGGCATTGTAATCTGGGCACATTATTTACTGGTAGCGCTTATCTGAAGCCAATCTCAGGAGATTCACCGGGTGGCTGGGAGCTGCGAGCTGGAGTTACAGCCTCCACGCAGTAAAATAGAAGGAAAAGAGGGAAATTGCCTTATAAAAACCACAAGGACTTTTGTCTTTCTTCTTTTTGCTGAAGCTCTTAAATTCAAGGCTGGCTTTTGAGCCTGCCCAGTCCTTGTCTTGTTCCTGGCAGACTTGAGAGACAGAACTTTTCTTCCCTATTCTTCTTAGCATAACAATCCCTTGTTAACATAATAAGATTAATTCTGCTGCTGCAATCAGGAAGCCACACTTTCTCCAAGCCCTAAATAATATCGTTCCCTTGCCACATTTATAAGGTGGGGGTTTCCCCCCCCCTTGCATTGAAAAAAAAAATTGAAATCTTGTAATCTTGAGATAAGTATAAAGGTGTGGAAGCTTCCCATTCTCCTCCAATCTGATTGCAGTGGCAGCAAAAGGACATGGGCCTAATTAAAGTGCCAATCAAGCAAAAATGGAATTCATTGTTTTTATACAAATGCTCCATTTAACCCTTCGTGGCTTGTTCATTTTTGAGGGATTTTATACATGCACCAGTTTTTTCTCTAGCAAAAAACTCCAAGTAAGGTTTCAGAAAGAGCTTGCAGGATGAAAAATCCAAAAAAAAGAATATTAAAAGCCACATAACTGGCAAAGAGGACAGGGTCTGTCTGTGTCCAGCAGTCTCATCACATACTTTCCTTTGCATTTTTCTACAGCCAGCTCCTCTCTTGCAGACCACGGGAGGAGCTGTGGAGCTCCCTCCTTTCCTCCAAGGTCCCTCTTGAGCTGGAAAGTTTTATGGGACCTGGAAAAAGTCAGGATCCGATGGTAATTCATAGCAAGCACTAACGCAGACCACTGTTTATCGTGTTCAAACACGTGAACAACGCCCTAATGCAGAGGTTTAATAGTTTTTCAGTAGATTGAGACAATCTGCCCAGCTCTGAATACCCCTTAGCACTGGAGGGCGGGTGATGGAGGGTAAAATCTGGCCCCAGTTCTCCTGTAACACACACCAGCTCGACAGAGAGCCGATTCCCACACACATCTGGGCACATCTGGGCAGTGAAACAGGAGCTGGAAGTTCTACAGGAATGGATTTGCTTAAAGTTTCGCTGGCAGTCCCTGTATCTGTTCAGATCAAAGAGTACTCACATGGTGGCAAGTATCTCTTGACCCCAGGAAATACCTGGTGGAGCTTCTCCCCAGGGTTTGGAAGCCATCCTTCTGCACTATCAACCTCTCCACAGTGCTCCATAAATCCCCTGCTCCCAGACACAGGCTGAGATGCGTCCAGCCCATCCATGCACAAAATTGCAGCAGGTTCAACTCAGCTATTTTAACCTTGCATTGCAGGGACCGCTGACATAAAAGCAGACAACCAGCTGAATGCAAAGCACAACATTAAAATAACTTAGCATTAAAAGACCTGCGTGAAAGGCTGCATCAAAGCATCCAGGGGATGCTTGCAGGACTGATAAAGTTAGGAAGGGCTAACGAGAAACCAATCGGTGATGGTGTTTGGCCATCTTTGCAACTTTAATCCATCTCCATCGTGGTGTCCCCCGGTGCAATGCAACCAGCTCTAGCTGCAATGGCAGGTGGCTATGAGCACCGAGCAGGGTGGCTATGTGAAAGCACGGGAGGAATCGGGGAAGGCGTATTTGATGAGGACTTGCGTATTAACCAGACACACTCTTCCAGCCTCGGGGGCATTGCTTGGCAGCAGCGGTGCACTGCGGAGAGGTGCGGATTGCATCCCTGCTCCTGCCTGCTGCTGGACACCCAGCTTCAGCCTTCCCTCGGGGCTGGTCCCGTAGAAAAGGGGATGCCAGGTTGGCGTAGAAAGCCAAGCTATCCCCACCTGAAACCAAAATGTCATCAAAGTGCTTTTATTTTTCATCTTTAACCCACGAAGCCGCAGTGCCTTTCTTCCCCCCCTGCCCCGTGCCTGTTTCCAGGCCCTGCCTATCTCTGCCTGTATTGCTCCCAGACCTGCTGTACAAGAGCTTTATCAAGTGCCACAAGCGGAGGTTTTTTGGCAGCTGTCCATACAGCCAGGAGAAAAAGAAGGAGACAAGGAGAAAAAAGAGCTCAGGCACTCCCCCCTGATCTGCTTCCCCGGCCTCTGCCTGGGTTGTTTTCAAAGAGGGTCCGGTGGGAGACGTGGAAAAGGACTGGCACTTTTTGGCTGGGGTTGCACTAGAAAACCAAGGCAGCGTGAAAGCTGGAGTGCTGCAAATCCTCCTCGTGTCCCGGGCCGAGAGGCTGGCATAGCTGGGGGCTTTTTGTAGGCAGCTGCCTTCATTTTTGCATGGGAAAATAGCAGCAGCCGTGCCTACCTGTTGCCAAACGAAAAGGTCTCCCTGTGTTTTATTGGCCCCCCAAAAAGCATCCCAGGAAGGTGGTGACCGCCTGGAAGAGGTCAGCCTCCTGTCCCAATGCCCCTGGCTTGCTGGTGGGAAAAACAGCGTCCCAAATGTCTCCCCCAAATCTCAGAGGCACCTCAGCTGGCTTCATTGCATCCTGACATCTCCAAGGAAGCACCTCGGCATCTCCACGACACCCCTCGGCCCCAAACCTGCAGTGAGATCCCCCAGCGTGTGCCACGGGCTGTGCCTCACTCCTGTTATTTGGAGGGACAACTGCTCCCTCTTCCACCCCATTATCCGAATAATTTTGCTTTCCAATTAGGAGACAGCTCATGCTTTGAAGCATTTGTCTTGCAAACAGGCAAGCAAGGTGAGCAGCACTTTGCAGAGGGGGAAACCGAGGCACCGTGGGATGTATTTCCCTAAGGCCATGGGGAAAGCTCTGCAGCAAGAGCAGGGAAAGCCTCTGAGTCCCAGTTCAGTGTTTTTACAGGAGGACTCTGTACAGCTTTCACTTGTCATACGTATTTTTAAATGACAAGAAAAAGATTTTATAAACCAGGGAAATGTGTGATTATTTTCCTCTCTCTCGCTCTTCCAGGTGCTTGGCTTAGCTTTGTCACACACAAGAATGAAATCCATCTGAGCTGCTGTTGTCCTGCTGTTTAAAACTCCATTTTCTGTCAATATTGCTTCATTTTTATCAAGTTGCTTACATGTTTTATATTATTCTCTTCCCTCCCCCCCCACCCCATTTTGCTGCAGCATTTCAGAACGTATTGTTTCTTGCGCTTCTCGGTAAATAGCCTGGAAGTAAGAGAGTCAAAGGCATGCGGAAAGTATTCGCTTTCATTGTTGTGATGCTTCATATCTATTGCACTTGTCAATGTGGAATACCGAAAAAAATAAGGAAAAAAAAGGGGAAAAAAAAAAAGGAGGAAGATGCCTGGTTTATCCCCCTTGACTTTCAGAAGCAAGGGAGAGGTTTATCATCTGGTCTTCCCAGCTTCTAGCATTGCTCTTTGCTATAAGATACTGCACGGGGCAGGCGTGCAAACCCCAAATTACACGGGGAGACGCAGTTGTGGTCCCACCAAAGTCAAGGTCTGGAAGCAGGGTGATGCAAAGGAACCCAACGTGGGGTTCCCACCTGCAAACACAAACCCCTCCCGCAGACGAGGGTAGGTCTGCTCCGCATCGGCTTAATATTCCTCCCCAAAGGCCATTTCACCCAGCCCCGTGATTTGCTCAGCTTTTTAATTGGAATGATTCCTTTCCTTCCACAAAGCACTGCAGACTTAAATGAGATACCCGAGAAGCGCTTTTAATAATCAGTTTGCACTTGATTTCATCTCCTGTAATAACGCGGTCGTGCAGGTAAAGGAAAGTTAGTCACAAGCCAGGCAGTTTTGCAGGACGATGCTCAGAGCTGCAGCCTTCTTTCAGCTCCAGCAAGCCAAAATTATGTCAGAAACCTGTTTTTTTTTGTACGTGCACGGTACAACTGCCTAGTCCTCTAAATCAAACTTGACTACCAATGTAGTCGAAAGCGCAGAGGTAATCAGTTAATAAAACTTTGCACTTACATACTACTTTCATTCAAGGATTTAAAGCCCTTTGCAAAGGTCAGTATTACAATGATGAGAATTTTCCAGCTGAAATGTTTTCACTGGGAAGGAGAAAAAAAAAAAAAAGAGAAAAATATTGCCTTTTCCTGGAAGTTAAAAATTCTGCTGTTTTTAATGCAGGCAAGAAATAATATTCTTTGTGGCGGAAAAAAAAAAAAAAGAAAAGAAGAAATTGCCGTGAAAATGTTAATGGTGTTTTGAAGCTTCACAGAAAAAAGTCTTACTTGCGTAGCAGCCTTAACGTACATTAGTACCCCTAGTCTGCAAGCAAACAACATTTTGCAGAATAAAGTAAAACACAACGGGGAAAGTCTCCGAATTATTTAGAAATCTAATTCCCACTGAAATCAGGCATTGAGCATTTTATTCAACACGCATTTAAATCAGTGCTGCTGCCAGCAAAAATACACCACCTGTAACCTCTCCGCAGTCCTGCCTTGCAGGGTAGCCACAGAAACCTCTCTGTGGCCGTAGCCACTGCCAAAATCCTTCCAAGGGTCGGAGCTGACATGACTTGCCCAAGGCAAGCTGGTGGCAGAGGGAAAATACAGTCCAGGAGCGTCACTGTCCCTTACAGCCCCGGTAGAAAATGCAGGACTATGATCATTGCAAGCAAACATCCCCACTTTTGCATCTTTTTCTCCCAAATCGGTTGACAGGTACCGGCAGGGATGGGAAAACCAGCATCAATGGACAAAATCAAATAAGCTTGATTTCCTGAGGGATGCAAGCTAAAAATAATAATAATAATAAAGCTCTTAATTTCCAGGGTGACTACCCCTCCGCGGAGAGCAAAGCATGCACGCACCAGGCTGAGACACTTGGTGTTTCAAGCAATAAATCTCACTTCACCGCCGCTCCTAAGTCAGGTTTAACCCGCCTGGCATCGGGTTAGCTTGTTAGAACAAGCGCGCTTTGGAGAATTATCCCCGCTTAGCTAAGCCAGCGCGGGTAGCCACGAAGCCACGCTCCCGCCGAGGCAAGGAGGCACTGGCAGAAGCTCCCAGAGCAACGTGGAGAGCTGTGGCAGCCCCCTTTAAAGTTCACCTTTCATCACGGCGGTAATTAGAGTCCACAGCTGTAATTACTTTTTAATGCTCGGGTTTATAATTGTGCTCAGCGGCCCCCACGTGCCCCTTCGGATTTGGAGATGGAGGTGAGGGAGCCTCTGGCCTCAGTGGCTGCGCAAAGCATGGTGGTAAGAAATGCTTTTCTTTATTTTTTTCTTTTTGGGACTGCTCTGTCCCCAAACCCTCGCTGGGCAAAAATTAAATAAAAAAGGGAAAAAAAAACAACGCCAAAAGCTTAAAAATGGTAATTAAAGGAAAGAAAAGGCCCCCTTTTTTCCTCCCCCCCCCCTTCTCCCTCTGGCCTTGCTCCGGGTTGCGGGGGGGACGCGCAAGTCGCACGCGCCCCCTCACGCCGCCGCGCGCGGCGCCGCTGGGCGGGAAGCTCTCGCGCAGGGGCCGCTCCCTCACCGCCCCCCTCCCAAAAAACTTTTATTTCGGGGTTGTTTTTAAGTGGATTTTTCCCCTCCCGGCTCCGGAGGGGTTGTTGTTTTTTTTTCTTTTTTTTGGGGGGGGGGGGGGTGGGAGGAACCGCTGCCCCCCCTCGGGGGCGGCGTGAGGCTGCAACGGAGGGGCACTGGACGACCCCCCCCCTCCGCGCTCCCTCAGGACCTGAGCGAAGCCGCCGGCTGTGAGGATGTAACTTATCCCCGGGGGAGGGGGGTATGTTATTTTTTGCTCCCTTCCCCGCCCTGGACCTCGGGGTAAGGCTCCGGCTGCTTCCCGCCCCCCCAAAATCCTGGAAAGCTGTGGGAGAGCACGGGGTGTGAGGACGGTGCTGGGGGGTGGCGTGGCTGGCGGGCAGCCCCCCCCCCCCCTTCCCAAATTTAGAGATCTGAGGGGGAGAAGCCATGAAACTGCGCTCCTGCTTTATTTGCCCCGGGGGGAGGTTGGGGGGGCGGGGGGGGCATGCTTTCTTGCCTCCCCCGAATTTGCACCACACGCACACCCCCCTACCTTTGGCCGTGCACCCAGCAAGCGCTTGGGGGGTGCACAAATGCCCCCCCCCCTTTTTTTTTCCCTTTCTTCCCCTTCTCCCCCCCCCCCCCCCCCCGCCGTGCATCCCATGCCGGGCTGAGCCATCCCCACCCCCCGGCTGCACGCAAGTTACTCCCCCTTCACCCATCACTTTCCTTCCCTCCCTCCCCTTTCTCTTCCCCCCCCTCCTCAAAAAGCCAGGCTGCGCCGGCGAGGCTCGCTCCGCCAGTCAAGGCAGCGCTGCCGGGGGAGGAGCTGGGGGGGCGGCGGCGGCGATGGAGCCGGGCGAGCGGAGCCGGCGGGCGGCGGCCTGAAGCCCCCCGCCGGCGGCGGCAGCGGAGCCCCCCTACCCCCGACGCCGAGCCCACCCTGAGGAATGAGCGCTTTCCAGGCAGACCTCCTCCTCCTCCTCCTCGGGTGCTTCCTGCTCAGCCACGGTAGGACCCGGTGCTGCACTTAGTTTCCGAGCGGGGCGGACGGGAGGAGAGCGGGGGTGGTGGTGGTGGTGTCTCCGGGTGGGGGGGGGGCTGCGTGTGCTTTTTGCTCCTTGCACAAGGGGGGGAAAAAAAAGGTGGGGGGGAGAGAGGGAGGATTGCAGAGTTTTTGCATGCGAGGCAGCTTGCCTTTTTTTTTTTTTTTTTTTTTTAAAAGGGGGGGGGGGGAATCTTTAGCATGCAAATGAGTTCTTTCTGCTCCAGCTCTGTTAATTAGATCGTGTTTGTGTGTAAACACGGCTTTGCTCAGCAACAGCCCCCCCATCGCCGCCCGGTCCTTTCGCCGGTACCGGGGAGGCGATGGATGGTTCATTTCGGTGGGGAGGGAAGAAGCCTCTTGCTCTGGCTGGCAGCGGAGGCTGGCTCCAGCCCGGGGAGAGCCCGCTGGCTGCGCGGAGGACCCTGCGGTTGCAGAGCCGGGCTGTAGGGAGCGATTTGCTCCAGGGAGGGGGGGGTGGTGGTGGTGGGGAAAGAGTTGCTTTGAATGGAGCCAGCCCAGGGGAGGTGGGGAGCGCCTGCGGTGGTGTCGGGGGCTGTCACAGCCCGATCCCACCTCCCCGACAGCACGGGAGCCGGGGCAGGAGTGTGGGAATCCGGAGGCATTTGCCCTGCAACTTTGCTACCTGCTTGTCTTCCCCCCCCAATAAAAAATAAAGAAAGATTTGGGGAGTGCGGGGCGCCCCCCCCAATAAAAAATAAAGAAGGATTTGGGGAGTGAGGGGCGTTTTGGGAAGCTGTATTTGACATGCTGCTGTGTGCCTGGTCCCTGGGCTGTCTGTCACCTGTGGAGGACGCTGAGCTACAGCCAGACCCAAGCTTTGCCTCTCTGCTGCTCATCCCCTCGCAACGCCGGTGTCAAATACCATCTGTGTCATGCCGCCGTGGTCCCGAAGCCAGCTTTTGTGAGGGTAGGGCTTGGGGTTGCTTTAAAATAAAAAAAAAAAGGGGGAGAAAAAAAAACACAAACCCCAAACCCACGCAGCTAGTCCATCTGTTGATTAAATGAAGGATAAAACTTTTGCAGAGAGTAGTGCTGCTCAATGGGCAGCTGGTTTTTTTTTTTGCTCAGCCAGACATTATTGCTGAACATCCCCCACCATACGCTGCATTTCCCCCTATTCCCCGAGCAGGGACGCCGTGTTTAGAGGTGGCTGGGCTTCTGGTTGTCCTTACTTCTTCTTTTCCAGGGCTTGGATGTGATGTTGGGCTCCCACGCCTGCCCTCCCTTCCCCTTTTCCCTTTCCCTCTCTCTGCTTGTACTAATATTCCTTCAGGGAGAAAGCTGTGTTTGCATTCGCCTTTGCTTCTGCACAAAAGAAACCCACTGTGTCTTCTGTGTAGATTTCTGGCTGAACAAATTTGAACTCTCTCTGGTACAGCAGGGCAGCAGTGGGTCCGGGGATATCAGCAATTTGGAAGCTGATCCTGGCCTTCTCGCATCTCTCCCCGCTCCCACAAATCTCTCAACTCCCTGCAGGTCAAATGGCAGTTTGTTAGCGGAGCTGAGTAAGTTTGTGTCCGGGATCCAGCGGGGATTTGTTTCTTCCCCCCTCCTTTTGCAGCCATTATTTTTAATAAAGGCTAATGCACTTTTTAATAATGCTTCTGTTCAAAAGCTGCCGTGGCTCCTCAGCTCTGCTGCGCGTAGCCTGAGCTCAGTTGATTTGTCTCCCCTGTCTGTACCGTCAGGAGTGTGCATCTGGTACCTTGCTTATTCATGCCGGGTTACGAGGCAGAGAGATAGTGTCTTGCAGAGCGTTTTCAGCTGTTTCCTCCCGTAGGATGAACCGAATGCATTTCTATGGTGTTGCTGCTTGCAGTACATGAGAAAGGGGCTGTCGACAGCATTGTGGCTTTCCCCTTTGGGGTGAAACCATGCAAAGGATCCCTAACAGGATTTCATGCAAAAGCTTCCTTAAACCACATGGTACTTTGGGGGAGGAACGGCCTGGATGTAGGATCTGAAGCTTATTTTCTAGCATATGTTGCATTTGCCTCCCCTTGAGCAGCTGCTGTGGCAGTTGTGGTGTGTCCAGATGTGGTGGCATTCGCTTTCCGTGGGCAAAGGTGCTCTTAAAGACTGGTGGGCTGTGGGGATGGGATGTTATGTGCACCCAGAGGGCAGCCATGCCTCACTGTGGAGGGAGGCGGTGGGCCAAAACTCACTTGAAGGAACAATTAAAATCACTTGACCCTGCCCATCAGGAGTTTCAGTGGCTCCTTTTTGTGGGCGAGGAGCAGACAGGGCTGCATTTCCTTGCCTGCAGCACCCAAGTGGCTTGAAGGGATTTGCCATAATAAGGCAGGCAGGACTTAAATTCCCCTGAGCCAAGGACAGCAGGGATGGGAGGATCACCTCTGCTGAAAACATCACTTGGGATCTGCTGTCTGGACATGAGTTTAAAAAAAAACCAAACAACAAACTCCCTTACTCAAAGCCTCACCGAAAAGGTATTTGCCATCACTGGATCTGTACACTTATGCCCTTGGGTTTGTACTTCATGGGCCCTGTGCCTCCTTGTGGCACGCAGGCATCCTGCTGCTCCTTGCAAACCTTGCAGGCTGAAACTTGGGCTCCCAGCTGAGCTTGCAGGATGAAGGTGCTTGTTGCTCCCCGTCTGGGGCCGCGCTGCACCTGGGTGCACACAGGCATTGCTCAGCCTAGGAGGAGGATCTCTTTCGCAGCTGACTTCTGTGCTTGAGGTGATCTAGGAAGAACAAATTGCCTTCCCTTGAGCATCCTCTGTCTCTCACCCTTGCAAATGGTCTGAAAGAGCCTGCATTTTCTTTTTCTGAAAGTCGATAGGTCAGTGTTTCCTATATGGGGCTGTTTTTCTCCCCTGGCATTGCTCACTTTTCCACCCGCCCCCCCCCCCCCCCCCCCCGAAAGCTGTCAGGAGCACAGCTTTGGTGGAAGGTGAGATGAAGTCACAGCACGATTTGCCTCCTGTGGAGACTAGATGTGTGGTGCCCCTTGGTGGGAAGAAATTGATGCTGCCATGAAACTAGCTGCCTTTGCTTCTGCCTGGTGAATAGCTTTACCCCTCTGTCCTCTGCTCCAGTGTCAGCCAAACTGGGTGAGGCGGGAAGCAACTGGGGAAAGTGCCTCAGCTGTGGGAGGTGGGGCTGTGGGAAGGAGCACCACTGAAGATGTACCTACAACCACCTCCTCCTCTTCCTGGCCTGTACTGTAACAACCTAGATGAATTTGGCAGGATCTGAAATTTACCTTGGATGGGAAGATTTCTGCCTGTCTGGGGCTCTCTTTCCAAAGGCATGTTTGCTTTCCCTCAGGGTGATGAATACCACGTTCTCTGGGTGTTGCAGGGTATGTTTTTCTCCTTCACAGTTCACTTGGTTCCTCCCTGGAAGCAAATGCTTTGCAATCTTCTGTCAGAGGGGCCTGTTATTAGCAGCAGTGGCTCAACATCCCAGTGGCTTGTCATCAGCCCCCCAGGTGGAGAAGGGTGAAATGATGCTGATGAAAGAAACCAGACCAATTCCACCCACCACCACTGGTTAGGACCAGGACATGAGGATTTTAGCATCTCGGGGGAGGTTAGTGGGTGACAGGGAGCAAAAATGCAAGCTTATGGAGTGCTAGGAGGTGTGTGTACAAGGGCTGGTGACTTTGCTCCTCTCCGCAACCCACTGGGTGCCCGGGGCACTTGTGGGTTGCTGTGTCTGGCAACTGTGAGCCTGCTAATGAGAAGCCTGGAATTCTGTGGTCGTGATCCCTCTTTAAAGTTAATTCCTCCTGCCATATAGAGAGCAGGGTAGCTTTACAAGAGAAATGTGTTGGGCTGTTTCCTAAGCGCATGAGGTGAATCTCAGCACTGGGGAGCTGTCTGGGAAGTACAAGGAGTGTGTACGGTGCTGCAAAACAAGCAAGCGCTAACGGGCTTTTAAAATTAAGCCAAGGAAGAGTGCTAGCAGCACAAGAAGTCGCAACTAAAAATGGTTGAGTACAAGACAGTAATGGTTTGGAAAGGTGCTTTGTGAAGACAGGAGGTCCTGCTGGTGGAAAGGTGCGGGTTTGGCAGGGGCACAGGAGTTCACAACTGGGCTGCATGGGAGGGAAACCAAAGTAAGCCTCAGGTTAGAGCTGGTGTCGTCCAGTCTGTGCTATCCTGGAGGAACAGTGCAGGATTGCCTCCTCCGATGTCTGTTTTAACGCAATTTAGATTTCTGTGTGCTTCCCCATCTTCAGTCTGTGCCTCCTGCAGTGAGATTCGCGTGAGGACCGCAGATGACTTTGCTCAAACTGGCTTTCTTGCAAGGTTTCAGCTATTTGAAAAGAATAAGAGGGAGGAGCTGCAGTTTTGTTCAGGTGCCCTTTGCCAGAGGGAGGAAAGCGAGGAGAAACACCTGCCCTGATGCCAACGTTGCATCCCTACCGGCCTCCTCCCTTCCAAGGTGAGGCAGAGGTCCCTGGGCAGTTTATGCACATCACATTTCGGGCAGATGCCAATTACTTCTGTGCTTTCCTGTTGTTTTAGGGGACACCAACTGGAGTAGAAACGTGCACAGAAATCCCTGACAGGTTACCAGCACTGTGTGTTACCACCTCCCAGTCTCTCTGTAGTTGGACTGCATTTGTTAGAGTAAAAAGGCATGATGCTCTTCTTTCTTTTGTAGCTGTAAATAAAGGGGAGAGGCTGATGTGCCCCTTAGGTTGTGAATTGGCTGAGGATCAAGATCTTTGAATAAACTGTTTTCCTACAGCAGTCTGTGATGGAGAGTGTGACTCGTTTCAAACCTCTGATTTAATGATTGGTTTTGCAAGTTTGTACCGTGCTCCTAGCTTTCAGCTCCTCGGCATGCTGGAGGTGCGGTGCTGGGTGGAGGGGCCTTCATGCAAATGCTGCTGGAGCATTGGCTTTACATCACTTCCAGGATCCTTGCAGTAGGATTTAACAGGGTTTTTTTTAAATTATTTATTTATTTTAAAGACCAGCAAATTTATAACCACAGTTGATGAAGGCCCTAATTTAGCTTCTGTTCAGGAGCAATGCAAGTCTTTTCCTTGACTTCGCTGGGAGCTACTTCTGGCCAAAGAGAGAGACAGAGCAGTAGTGACCGTGTACAAGCTTATTTTATAAATCAATAGGTAGTGAAACAAATTGGTTGTAAATCAGCCTCTTACTTATTTGCTGAGATTTAAGGCGGTTGGCTGAGCTGTGAGTTTTTAAGGCGGTCTGCCCTGCCTTCGGGGCTGGCAGTTGTCCCAGCTCTTGCAGGGGGGGTGTGTGAATCCATCGCCTGCAGTATTAATTTCAAACATGCCAGGAAACGTGCAGGATTTCTTTTCTCTTGGCTGGGAAGAAACGAAGTTTAAAGCCTATGCTACTCTTCCCAGGCAAGGGTGGAATAGCAGCATCCTGATGCTATTGTAGGTTTCTGTTCCTCTACTTTGCTGCACCTCGAGGAACGTCTATACTCCAAACTGCTCAAGGGGGAAAGAGACAAATATCCATTTCTGAATTGTGCATTGTGGTAGGACAGAGCAAACGCTGGGTTCTGGTCTTGGAAACTGCGGCCTAACAGATGTCCTGGTTCAATATGCCTTTTGAGTATAGTCAAGCCTGTTTATTCATTGCCTCGCTGGCAAGACCCATGCTCAAGTGTTTGCCTTTCCCTGGTGGCAGCAGCAGCCTCCAAAGTGGAGCAGAAGGAGCTGTAGGTCGCTTGGCTGTTACATGGCTCTTCCTTTTACTGAGTCGCATTAAACAGCTTAAAATCTAAATGTGCTTTGAGTGTACCTCTTTGCGATGGGCTCTGGGCCTCCTGCCTTTTTTAATGTCACATGCTATAGAAGTAGGAGGTGGAACACTTGCATGGTTAAATTCAGATGCTAACTTCAGGATAAGATCTTGTCTTAATGTGTTCATTCAATGCCCCCACTTGCAACAAAAGCTACAGCAAGCTTTTGGTCTGTTGCATTTTGGGCTCTCAGGGTGGAGCAGGACGTAATTGGTTTTTTGAGGGCTTTGCCATAACTGCTGCTCATTAACCATTGATGCAAGCACGTCAGACTTTCAACTAGGATAATAGATGCTTTCTTTTGTTTCCAATTACTTTGTGTTTGGTGGAATTGCTGCGTGGGTTTGATATGTATGTGGTCAGATGGTGGCTAATTCACCTCTTAAGTGCTAGGGAATTTATGTTCTTGGGTCTGCTGTTGTCATTTTCAATATGGCATGTGGCAAAGCCGTGGTGTGTACACCCTGCCGGGGTGTGCCAGGCTCTGATTGGATGCTGCAGCACCTAAAGGCTAAAAATTTCAGGAGCCTTTTGGGTGAGCAAACCTGTCTGTGTAGGAGGGGAAAACAGAAAATGTTCGATAATGTGGTTTTTTTTAAGAAGCTCGCTGCCCAGCAGGATGCATGCTTCAGGCTGGAGGAGCTTTGCTAATTACGGATGAAATATGCACTGATAGTGGAAGGGATGAACTTTCTCAAACTTGCTCTTGGATGAAGGATCAAAGCTTTGTGCTGTGGGTCCAATATTACTTTATTTTCCCCCAAGCAATGAGGGAGTGGGAGAAGCCATTGGGTTTGGAGTCCCACCTTGCATTTTGGACAGGTATTCGCTCATTAACTTAATATTGCCTAACTCATTAAAAGATCGGAAATGAAGGGTCTGAATCCTTCTCAGGCTTCTCCCCCTCCCCCCAGCATAAATGAGTATTCAAGCTGTATGCTGCCAGTCAGTAAATGTCAATAATTGGATAAGTGTTTCCTTTATATCACTGCAATTTAGCATAAGCTGCTTGGAAACAAATGTCTTCCATAAGCATGCGGTGTTTCAGTAAGTACACAGTCAACATTACTATGAGGATTAAATAGATGTCAGCCCCACTTGTATGCTCAGCATGAAGTTAAGACGGCCGAACTTGCATAACGGCCAGCGTGGCAGTGACACCAGGAGGGATTTTGCAAGTCTCTGTGGAGAGCATGGGATGGAAGGAGCCGCTTTGGATGGAGGTACCTGGATCCTAAGGGCGTGTGGAGACAGGGGGTGCAGATGCGCCTTACAGCAGGGGTAGCTGATGGTATGGGGTGCAAAGGGATGCGTGGACCTTCCCTCCAGACTAACAGATCTGCTCTGGAGAGAGCCTTTCTTTGGCACTGGCTGGCAACCCAAAGCTGAAAACTTGATTTACCCAGTGTTGGCTTGAACAGGTGGAATTGCTGGCTCAGGATGAGTATCCTTCTGCAGATCTGCCCAGGCCACCAGTGCTCGGATGGATTTACCTCTGCCTTTTCCAGTGCAGACTGGGTGTTGCTTGGCTGCAGTTGGGAAAGCAAGGCCAAGGGGTGAGGCTTGGCCATCGCCTGCTTTGTGGTGAGGAACATGTTGTGCTTTGAGAACTGTCTGTAAGCCCTGAGCTTTTGTACAGTTCAAGGCTTCCCAAAGCCATGGAGGTGCAGGCCATCATAAGAATGACGTTGGTCCATGCTGGCAAGGCTTACGCATGTGAAGGTGGATGAAGGGAGATGGTCACCTTTGGCTGCTCTGCCTTCAGCTGTGTGAATGAGAGTTTCTCTCTGCCAAACAGGCAAGGGCATCTGGCTTCTGTAAAGGGATCTAAATCTAGCCAGCACATCAAGGTGTTGCTCAATTGTCAGCAGAGGCTCAAATCATTTCTTCAAGCTGCGTGTGCAGGAAGACCCTGCTCTTTACCACCCCTCTCTCTGCATCTTCACCGGTCACCCTGAGGTGTCACTGGATGCTGTCTTGGTTGGTCTGTGGCAAGCTATGCCAGCAAGGAGAGAGAATCTGGGAGCGCGGTGGGGGGGCTGAGCTGGATATGTTTCCATTCCCAATGATGCAAAACTGCTGCTTTCTCCCCAGCTGGCAAGTAGCTGACTGTAGCCACTTGTTCCCAGCTGCACAAAAATAACTGTAGACAAAATCGTTAGCAGTCAGATGAGCCTTATCAGTGCCTCTAATGCCTGTCTCTGCCTCTGGTCTGTGTGGACTTGTTATCCTGCAGAGTGTGTATTTTAATGACTGGCTATTGCTGTTCCAGGTGACTTGAGCAGAGCATCCCAGTCGTGTCCTAGCAGCCCTGGCAAGCAGTCGGAGGTTTTTGCAGCTCATTCGTAGAGCGGAGTCTAACTGCGGCTCTCGCCTCGTTAGGCTGCGCATTTACAGTGCTGAAGAAACAGCTTGCGGACATGTGGGGTGTCTTAATAATTCAGATTAGAGCTAGGGAGTGCCGGGGGTGCACGGAGGAAGGAATACCCGACTATTTCGAATCTCAAACCAGGTCACCTGGCAGAGCTAATGCAGTTTTTATCCTCACTTTTTTCATTCAGCCTGGCGGTGGCAGCAGCAGCGCTTGCATGGAGCCGAGTGGTCTGCTCCAACCTGCCGGTGTCAGGCTCTTTTGGAGAGGTGCAAGGCGAGCTGCTGGGCTCCAGCTCTGCGAGGAGGCTGAGAGCATCAAGCCTGAGGTTTGGGGTTCAGCAACCAGGGCCATTCCCCCTCTTGTGCTGCAGAGAGGTTGCTCGAGGGTTGGGGTGCGGAGAAGAGTTGGGGGCCTTCTGAAGTTCTTGCCCCTCTCCTGAGGAGCAATGGTCACCCCCTTGCATGGTTGGACACATCTCTGGACAGATCTCGAGGTGACTCTGCTGGGGAGCACATAGCAGTGATGCAGATGCCATCAGCTTGCTCGAAAAGCAGAAAGAGCAAAGGTGTAGGAGGGGAACGTAGGGCTGTGCCTGACTTGCTGCTTCTTGCCCTCCATGCACGAATTTGGCGGTGCGATGCATGGAGGTGATGGACACCCCCCCCCCCCCCCCCCCCCGCAGTGCATCCTTAGGGGGGGCATGGGGTATTCTGCAGCACGGAATGGATGCCATCACTGCTCAGCGGTACCTTGCTGGATTGTTTTTTCCTCTCCCATGAGCTAATCCCTGGAGTGTGATTTAACACTCCTCTCTTCTCCTTCTGGCTGTGTCTTTAATAAACTGGGAGTGACGGGGCCACCCCCCCACCACCACCCGCAAGTGCCGAAGAAACAGAACCAACAGATGCTAAAATTAGGCACAGCTGTTTGCAGTGTTTTGTCCTCCCGATCACAGAGTCTGACACTGTCTATGCTTATTCCTCATCTTGTCCAGAGACTGAAAAGGTTTAAGATATCAAAGCTCTGAGTGGCTGTAAATTAACTCCTTCTGGCTAAGCTGAAGTCTGACTTCCTGGTAGATGATATATTTCTTGTGATTTCCTTTATTTGCACTTATAATAATGGAAATTGCCAGGTAACCTCAAGATGGGCATATTCTTTCTGTACTTGGGAAACAACACTGCAGGCTTTCCCTTGCTCATAAGCTTCCCCACCAGAGACCAAGGGAAATATCTTCATCTCTGCTGTCCCTCAGCCTTTACATGCCTAAACCCAGTTCTCAAGTGCAGCTTAGATAACCGGTGCAGTCCAGCTCAGTCTGTGCATGTCTAAAGTTGTCCTGATCCAGCACCACATCCTGGGTACTGTCATCTGCTCTCGCTTTGGAGAGGTGGAAGATTTACGGAGCGCTTTTTCTTAGTTAGTATGCAGACTTTGCATTTGTGGCTTGGTGGTTGGGGTGGGCATATGCCTGCTCTTCCACCAGCGTCTGGGGTGTGTTTGCTCCTGACAGTGACTACAGGAGGCTTTTTAAGAGATGATGGCTGTCTCTGTTGCCTGCCACCCCTTGGAAAATGTTTATTCCCCTTCACTTGGGTTGCAGGGTAGGGCTCGGTGTCAACGATACAGAGATGTACACTTCAGAAAGGGCAGAGGGGAAAACTTCATGGGAGAGCAGAAGTGCCTTTTGCTGTCAAGACCAGAACAGTGTAAATGTCGCCTCCTGACAGATCTGCGATGATAGCAGCAGCAGTGCTGTTGGGCTGGATGTGAGTCGGGGTCTTGCATGGTGTTGTAAGTCTGAGGGATCTTTTTTTTTTTCTTTGCCTCTTGTGTGAGTGTATCTCCTGCGGCAGGAACAGTTTCTGAAGATTCCTCTTGCTCCGGTCATGCTTAAAATGATAATATTGGTTTAAGATAGACACTTGCGATAAACTAGGAAACATGCCGCCCTTTGAAATCTTCAAAGCTCTCTTCCTTCAAATGGTCTGGCTAGAAAGGCAACTGCCAGGGCATTTGGCTTGCCTCGCTTTGGATGCTAACTTCCTCCTAAGGTTGTGTTTTCTTTTAAAGAGCTGACACCTCTCACCTTCCTATCCTTGTCCAGGAGGTGCTGACTGCATCAAGGTGGTGTCCGCTACAGTTGCTCAGCATCTCTGTGCAGCTTCTGGTGTACTACCTGTGATGTCCCAAATTTGCCTTTTTTTAACCTTTCTGTGATGGAAACAAACCAGAAGGGGAAGAGCTAACCAGGCAAAGCAGGTTTTTCCTGGGAGTGAGTAGGGATGAGGGCGAAGAGTGAAACATCTCTTCTCAAGAAAGAGAAAAGGACCATATGCAATTGCCAAATGGCTGATGTCCCTTGATGATGTCTTTACAGTGGCTGTAGCAAACTTTTCATCCAGCATACAGATTTTTTTTCTGCAGCAGGTAGGTTTCTCTGCATGGTTTGGGTTTCTCCCAACTATACACAGAAATCAGTGTAGTGCTCTGAACCTGTGCAAGTTGCTGCTGACTTGAGTGGATCAGAGTTACCGTCCCAGTGGAAGCATTTTGTTCAAAATCAGGAAGAAAAGTTGAAGTTTTGAAACTTGTGGAGCAGGAAACACCTGAGAATTATGGATTGGAAACTTTGAAGTGGACTTGCCAAAATACCATGTTTTGATCTTTGCAGTTTTAACATTGAGTTCAGGAAGGGTTTTTTTTTGTTCACAAAGGATGGTGAGTACCACTGTTCTCTGGTGGATGAAGGGATGCTGGGAAGCTGTCATAGAAACTAGTTGACTATCGATTGCTGGTCATCCTTCTCTGGGGTTTGGAAATGGGATGCAGATCTGTTCTTTACTTTGGCCTGGCCAATGAACCCACCATGATGGCTCTCGCAGTGTGCCAATTTGTCACAATATATTTAATTCTAAGACAGTGTTAACCTGATCTATGTGTCCATAAAGCATCTTGTGGTAGGTTCAATACAATTACGTTTTATTGTCTAACACACAGTTTATTTCTCATGGTCTGGTTGCGTGCTTTTCTTACCTGTTCTCCTGTGCACCGTGAGGACATTGTGTGCCAGCATGTGCCTTACTTGCTCTTCTCTGAAAGCACCCTTAAAATCAGCTCATAATTATTGGAAAATATGGAAAGATTATAAAGGTGCCAATGATATTCATCTGGCCCTGGTGCATTGAGCAGGTAAAGAAAGGACCTAAGAGGCAATTGAAGAGATTGATGGGCAGTAATGGGTATAATAGTAATTTTTGTCCTGTGTTTTTAATAAAGTGATTGACGACAAACGCAGCTGGAGCCCCCGTGCGGAGACCAAGAGATGCAGTTAAATTACAAAGGCTTCTTAACTTAATGAGGCCATGTAATAAAAATGAGGCATAATGAGCAAAGTATAATAGTACTATTATGCTTAAGAGTGCTCTAGTAGAGGGCTGAGCAGGCGGTGCCTGGATGTGTTGAGGGATGATCTCATCTCTCTGGGAGGAAGAGCTTTCCTGGTTGGAATGAAGATGAGGAGGCCTGGGGTATATTTGGGAGACTGGGAAAAATATTGGCTAGCCAAGTAACATGCTTACCTGTCATCTAATAGGAATGAACGAGTAGGTGGAGCACCAGACATGGTTGATCCCCGCCGCACTTTTGCTTTTGTTTGTAAAGTTTTGGGCAAGTCTCTGCTCTGGGTTTTATTCACGCTAACCTTGGGGAAGTCCTTGCTACGTAGATGAAATTGCGAGGGGGTCAGTTTTTGTGACAGGAAGGTAAAGCAATGGGATTTTTTTAACAGCCTGGAGGCAGGACGTGCAGGGAATTGATGGGCAGGCTCTGAGAGGTTGGCCAGGGCTGCAGCAGGTTTGCATGCCAGCACCTTGATTTGGAGACTCCATGCTGAGGCTTGCATTAGCTGGATTGAGGCCTTTTTTGGAGGTAGAGGTGGGAAGCGGATTAGCGTCTGCAGAACAGTTATGTCTCTGCTGCTGTTAAATGTAGTTAAACTTGAGCGACTTCCTTTCATTATTAGATTAGAAGAGAAATAAGTGTTCTCAGTGATGCATGCCCCTCATGGTAAGTACTAATTGAAAACAGATATTTACTTTAGAATGAAAATGTAATACCATAAATGGTGGGTTGAGAATTTTGCACATGTAGGAGGGAGAAGCGAATGCATGCAGCCTCCCATCTGCTCTGCCCAAGCTTCGTGTCCGACTAGGAGCAGGATCTCCCACGCCATGGGGCTGGTGGGCCAGGAAGCCTAGAGAAAAGGGCTGGAGGCTCATGTTAGAGCAGAGCTCAGAGCCTTACTTTGCTAAAATTGGGTGCAGTGGGGTTTTCTTCATCTGACCTTGGCCTGCAGAGGACCTTCCAAGCTGGGCTTCTGTTTCTCCTCCTTGCAGACCTTTCCCAGCCAAAGCTCCAGGGGAAGGAGAAGTTAAGCCTTTTAAGACTGGGGAAGCATCATCTCCCTTGTCACTAGGATCGTGGGGCTGGACAGTGGTGGTGACCCTCTTCCTGATGGTCTCTGCTGCTTGAGACCCACCTTGCTGCCCTGAGCTGGCTGTCCTGGCTTGTAGCCCTGGCTTGGCAGCTGAAGTGGCTGGTGCTGGAGAGATGCTGGCCAATGCTGCCTTTTGGGGTCTGCTAGAGGAGCGTTGGGGACATCTCTGGTCCTCTCAGGCCCCTTCTAGTCCCTTGGGGAGACCCTTGGCTATGAGTGCTGAGGCTATAGCACCCCTTGCCTCTTGTCCTCGGTTTGTCCGCCCTCCTCCTGTCCCTTGCAACCTGTCTCAAACGAGGCATCGCTCCAGCAGCTGAAGCCAGGGTCGCAGTGCTTTTTAAAGTAGTTTGTGGGCAAAGCTCAGTGCTGTGTGACCGGTGACCACTAAAGGATGCTCGCTGACAAAAGTCCCCCCCAGCACTGTAATCTTCGGAGGGAAGCAGCCTGGCCCTAATCCCTTTGTGCAGAGTTCCTGCTTGTTTCTTCATATGGGTGCATTTGTATAATTTGCATTTTGCACTCTGATCGTATGCATAGAATTCAAATTGAAATGGGGGCTTGAATAGATTTGCATGCTAATGAAGGCACTGGCTTTATTTATTTATTTGGAGTCCTCTCAAGCAGGCAGCAGTCTGCTGGAAAGCAACTCGTGCAGCTCTGTTGGTGACAGTATGACGACCCTTGCTTTTTTTTTTTTCCCCAAGACCTACTTGCTCCCTGTGCGTAAGTGTGTTTGAAGCCGGTGGTCTCTGCGCCAGCAGCTCTTGGCTCAGTCCTTCTGAACCCTTCTGGGGGCAGCTGTCCATGGAGATCAAAGGACAGTTTCAGCCCCCCTTAACTAACCAGAGATGCCTCTTTAATGTTATACTGGTGCTAACTGGGTCTAGATATGGACTTGCCATACGGTGAAGTGGAAACGCTACTGTGTTAGAGCTGGTTATAGCCAGCACGAGCCACTTGATGATGAATGCAGTGGTCTGTGGGCAAAATAATCAGAGCGTGCCCCCGTTCTCTCCTTGACTTTGCAGTAGTGCTCAGGGTGAGCGTGGGTACCTGCTGGCCTCAGCTGCCTGTGCTCCTCATCAGACCATGGCCCTTCCGTTCATCACCGGGCTGTTACTTCTGGTGTCTTTCAGCAGCTGACCTTGGGATGTTGCATATGGGCTTTGGCTGTGATGCCCATCAATCCTGCTCTGCTGCGGTGTGCGGTGCTGCTGAGGCCAGGTTCCTTTGGCACTGCTGTGGTCCACCCATGCTGTTTTCCCTTGACAGGAGCCTTTCAGCCTCTTTCAAAGTCAGCAATAGAGGAGAAAGTTTGGAAATGTTGAGAAACTGTCAGATAGAGAAGGGAAAGCCAAGGGCTAAGAGGAAACCAGTTCCCAAAACTCTACACCATTACTGGGGAGAAAAAAGACACCAAAGCCCAGGTGCTTCATTGAATTGCAGCACCGTGTCCCTTTGCGTTCTCATTCCCTGCCCCGTATCTACAGCAGATACCCCAGGCATATAGCTTAATGCTCAGTCTTTCTATGCCAGCTCTGCCTCCCCGGATGACTTCTGCTGCAGCCGAGTTTGTTGCTGGCATGCTGAAAAACGACCAAGCAAGGGCTTCTGAAATGGCAGCAGGAATTGGGTCACATCGCACTGCCCCGGGAGAGCGAGATTCTCTCAGAGCAGTCTGGCTTCCAGTTATTATTTTACAGGGGATGTTAGAGGTTGATAAGGGAGCTGTTCTGACTGCCAGTGGGGCTTATTGTATGCTCCAGTTTATATTTTAATATAGTCAAAGGTGACTTACAACTTTAATATTAATTTTAAAACTGATTGCTCGAGTTTTTTTTTATCTACGTGAAACCAGATTAATCTCAGCCTTCCTTGATCCTGCTGGTAGCTTTTCTTTCCCTGGCTGGAGACACATGTGGTCTGTGTTGCACCAACAAAAGACGAGAAGGAAGATGTTTGCGTGGCGATAAATAATTGTCATGGGGTCTGCTTTTCTTCCAGAGGAATCTCTGCTCTATGAGCTCAACAATGGCATCAGTGGGAGCTCTTGCTTTTGTACGAAGTTCTCTGCCTCAGCTTGCGGAGCGGGGCTTTGCTGAACAATGTCCGGCTTTGTGCTTCCCATAGAAACCTCATTTTTTGTCGTTGTGTTTCTCCCCGGATTTGTAGGCTCTCCATGATACATCTCCTTCCGTGCCGCTTTGTGCCGCCGGCATTACGGTTTCTCACATGCTTGCTGTGTTGCTTGCAAGATGTTTTGTGCCCGAGCTGACAATATTTCATGGGGTGAGAAGGTGGCCTTGTGGCAGGGGCAGTGGGGTGGGCCATGGGGAGCTGGAGTTGAATTGCTGTCCTGCTTCTGGCTCCTCGAGCATCCTTAGGTGGTTGTGCTAGGCTGGATCCAACAGCTGCCAGAGCTTAGGGATGCTTCTGCCTCTGGGCACCTAATTTGGGGTGTTTCAAGCCACTTTTAATGCCAGGTGTTTACCCTATACTTTGAATAAATGTGATGCCTTTTAAGATGACCAAAGTTGGGCACCCAAAACTGCGTTGCTTTTGGCAAAACTCAGCATTAATACTAGGCTGCTGGGCTGCCTTTGGAAGTGGAGGCTGGTGCTCTCTGACAACACTTTCATAGGTAGTAATCCCAAATCTTGTGGTTTAAGTGAATCCCCTTGACTTAGCTCCAGGACACACAGTGGCTAGTTGTGTTGCTGTAGATGCTCTGGGTCTAGGAGCAGCCTTGCTGGTGCTGTCAGTCTGTGGAGCATCAGTGGGTGGTTGGTCTTTGTAATTGGAAGAAAAGGATCAGAGTCATGACTCTGGAGACCTGTGGTGATGAGTGTTCATATCTCGAGCATCGGTCAGCCTTTATACCAGTGGCACTTGTTAAATTTACCCCAAATAATGAGTTTACAATGTGCTGTACTGGGAGTATTCTCTATACCTCAGTGAACGATTGCTAGAATCAAATGCTGTGTAACCAACCTTGAGCTCTTTTTTCTGTTTTGTGTGTGGGATAGCATTTCACTGATGGTCCATGTTCTCCAAAATACCTCCCAAATGCTGCCCGTAGCTTTTCTCATCCTAGCCTTACGAGTAAGTGCTTTTCAGAGCTTGTTATTCCATGTACAGTGCAACTTGCTGTATATCAATATGCTGGATTGATGGGCTGAGGGTTGGGAATTGAATAAGCTGTGTGAATAAGCTGACAGTGGCAGGTGAGGGGAACTGAGGCACAGAAGTCTGCAACAGAGATCCATGCTAGTTGGTATCACAGCCCGGGGGGGGTGGAATAGGAGGGTGTGCTTGCTAGAGCTACCCCGTGTCTGTCTCTCCCCCACGTTGTCTTTCAGCCCAGGGTGGGAAACCACTGGGTATTGTGTTTGCTCAGAAGCCAAACAGAAACAATCTTAAGACAGTGACGAGACTGAAGAGCCATTAAAGGCAAGACTTGACACTGTGCAAGTGAACGCCAAACAGCAGCCACATAAATCCCATTTGTTTTACATTTCAGAGCTTAATGAGACAGAAATCGCATGGCAATTGTCATATGTGAAGGCAGAGATTGCTAGTTTGCATTTAACTAAAGCAACTGCCGTATGCGGCACCAGTGCCTGAAACTAAGCCGTGATACCCACTCGCTGCATTGCTGTTGCGATGGGGAATGTACGTTGTGTAGCTGCAAACTGTTGGTTGCCCTGAAACTCAGCACGTGTCTTGTGTGTGTGTAAAACCGCTGGCAGCAACACCAGCTTGTCTTGCAGTCTCGGAGGTCACCAGCCTTACAGCCTGTCTTCTCCAAAGTACTTGAGTATCATACTCTTCATGGAGAGAATTGAGGCATGCAGTAATCAAGTCCAGGAACCCAATTTTTGCATGATTTCCTTAGGATATGGGTACTAAAAACCTGTGTTGTGTCCTTTGGAGTGATTTGTAGGAAGTTGTAAGGAGTGTTGCTCTGGGACAGCTGAATACTGTGGGTCCAGAAGGAGGCTGAAGCCCTTGTCTCTGAGCCATCCTGCACCAATACACGTCAAACTATTTCCAAAGCTCTGTGTGTCATTGACTTCTCTGAGTATGCTCTCGGTGGTTCACACACCAGGTGGAGAAAGATTCCTTATCGTTCTCTACAACTACCTGAAAGGAGGCTGTAGAGAGGTGGGTGTTGGTCTCTTCTCCCAAGTAACTAGCGATAGGATGAGAGGAAATGGCCTCAAGTTGCATCAGGAGAGGTTTAGATTACATATTAGGAAAAATGTCTTTACTGAAAGGGTGGTCAAGCATTGGAACAGGCTGCCTAGAGAGGTGGCGGAGTCACCATCCCTGGAGGAGTTCAGAAAACGTGTAGATGTGGCACCTCAGGACATGGTTTAGTAGGCATGGAGGTGTTGGGTTGATGGTTGGACTAGACGATCCTAGAGGTCTTTTCCAACCTTAATGATTCTATGATTCTACAATGGTACCTTATGAGACTGCAGCAATGCTTATCAGCCACAGCTTCGCACTCTGGTCAGGAGGTAACATCATGCCTGCTTTTCCTAAAGCAGTTGTTATTTTTAGTAGGAGTGGTGTTTCTGCCTTGGACACCTACTCGTGGCAGCCCTGGTTTGAAAAACACCATGTCAAAATTACCTAGGCAGCATCTTTAGCAAGATGTGTTTCCACCCCTTGCCTACCAAGGGGTGGAAACACTTCTGGGAATCACCTCAAATCTGTGTAAACCATCAAGCTGTCCTCCATTTTTTTTCAGTGTAAACCTATATCTACTTAAAATTAGTTGAACAATAGAAAGGTATTAATGTCAAAATGCATTATCTTGGGTAACTTGCTTCATCTCTGCTAATTTGTGCCTTAGCGTTCCAGATAATGTTCATAAATTGCTAAAGCAGTATTTTAATATTAACATAAGCTACAGTCTTTTTGACAATTGTTTCAGAATGGGCTTTGTATGGAGCTCTGAAATAGATTTGTTTTTTTTTTTTTTTTTCTTTTCCCCTTGTCTGAACTGAAAAACTGAAGAAGAAATGGTATATTGGGTTAACTGAAAACAAGACTGAAAATATTTGTTTCAGGTCAAATAAAACATTTCATCTGATATGATATGTTCTTTGTTCAGACTTAAAAAACCTTTTTTAAAGTAAATTAACTTCAGAGATGTCTTGGAGGGGAAAAAAAGTCTAAATGTTTCATGTAGAGGGGAAAATGTCCAAATAAAACACTTTCACTTTTGACACCCACTCCCCCCCTTTAGTCCAAAAAATTGAATGAGTTTGATGGGAGTTCGTGAATAGCATCAGTTGACCCACATCTGTATTATGCTGAAGATGCAGGGGGAAGAGCTAATGAGTCATTTTTCTAATGGGTATCTCGATAGGTGAGAGAAGTACTGAAATTACATATTTGAAGGAATAATGGGACCCTAGTTAGATGACTAAATCTTATTCTTAATCATCCTGGGGGCGATGAAGAGGGGAAATTGTGAGTCGGATCATCCTGATTAGATAAGTTGTGGGTGAATAGTATTTTGCAGCTAGACTAGAGCTTTGGGGGGGAAGAGGAGGAACCAAAACCAAGCTGACAGTCCCTGCTCCATGCACTGCAACAAATCTAGCTGGGTCTTCCCTGGTGTTGAACCTGAGACTCATGTGGTCTTTTCTCATCAAGAGAGGTCTCCTTGACAGTGCGATTCAGTGACATGCTGGGTCACCAAATCTGCTCCCTGCTGTTGATCATGTTTCATTGTCAATTCCCTCAAAAAGTTATTAAATGCCTCCTAGTCCTGGAGGTACTCTAGTATTCGGCATTGCATTTGGCTTCCTGATGAATCCTTACTAGGATATCTGAGACCTTCTCAATGTGATGAGAAACTCCCCAGGCCCTTTGTTGCTACTATAAAGCACTTTGAAAAAATCCTCCTGAGATCTATTGCCCATTGCTGGGGTGCCTTAAAGGTGAAGTGAGCAAAGACTTGCTTGGAAAATAATTCAAGTAGGACCTTTGTACTGGTCCAGGTCTTCTCCTGAACAAGCATGTTTCTCTGGGCACGTACATTTGGATGCATCTCTTCCAAGTTTGCGCCTGGGGCGCTGGGAAGGGTGCTATCTGTTTTAGTGGAGTAATTGAGCAATCGTGTTGTCCTGGACATAGCAACTAATGATTTTTTCTGTATGATAATGCGTCTTCATTACTCTAGGGAAATCATTTGCTCCTGTGAAGACAGGCCTCTCATTCCTTTCATTGTGTGGGCTAAGGGGGAAGAGACTAATGGCTTAATTAAAAGGTTGGAGAGAAAAAAATCTGTCTTAACCTTTTTTTTTGTATTTAAAGAGTACTGTGGGTAGGAAGATTACTTATGAAGGCATGCTACAGCCCAGCCTCGTCTAGCGGAGCTATTTGGTACCATTGCATCAAATGAGGGACACAAATGTCAGCTCTTCAACCCGTCGGCCATGTCTCCCGTAAGCCATCTGCCCACTGGAGTAGGCTGGCGTAGGCATGCGCTGCATTTCTTTGTAGAAAATGCTGAGATTTATTCTGTGTGAAAGGGGAACGTTATTTAAATCTGCACATTTTGCAGGATGTGAAAGCAGCTCCACGTAATATACAGCCTTCCTCTCCGCTGGGACCGCTCTATTAACATCTTTCATTTGTGTAGCTGGATGCTTTGCAGTTCCTTTTAGCGGTGATAATCCAGCAAAGACCTCTGTGTTGTTCACACTGCAATATTTATGGAGCCAGCCTTCCTTTTAATTTCCTTGCCGAGTTTGGCCATATGCAGAGATATAATACAAACGGCAGCTTTAGTCACACAATAGTTCAGGCTTTTCCCTTGGTGGGATGTAGGGCTTTTCAGTGACTTATTTGGAGCTGATTGGGTATCCGTTTGGAAAAGGAATAGAAAGGTTTGAGTGTGCCTGTTGACAGTGATTGTGCTCTCCCAGACTGCCTCCAAAAACAAATAGTGGTGGAAAGCCCTTTACTGGGAACAGGTGAATGACTTTAAGCAGAGTCAACAGGACTGATGGGTCAACTGCTGGGATTTTTAGGGCAGAGGGGACCCACTCATGTGTATCCTTCCATCCAGCCCTTTCAGCAAAGGAGTGTCAGCCCAAGGTGTGCCTCTGAATGAGAAGAGCCGTCCTGCAAATGAGCAGTGCCTCCTTTACAAGCCAGACTTTTTGGGGTGATGCAGAGGGGAAGGGAGCCCTTCTCAGGCAGCTCATGCTTATGAGTGTTTCTATGCTGGGATGTGGGTGTCAATAGTTTTCTTATGCATGAAGGTGGATGGTTGAGACAGCTCAGGTCCTATGGAGCTGACCTTATACCTGCTGGATTTCACATAAGTGCCTGCATGTAGTGCCTTTCCCTTTGCTTGCTCTGCCTGTAGTGCCTCCCTCCATGCTGTGCTTTCCCAAACCAGACGGGAGACCACTTCTTCCTCTGCCAGAGAGGAGAGCAGAAGGGAGCCTGGCAGCAGTCAACATGATGGGCACATCCAAGCTGGTGCTCTTGAGGTTGGTACTTTGGCTCATTTAGGTGCTTGGCTTGGCACGGAGGCATCAGAGCACCCGACATGCACGTGCATCTCTCTCTGCAGCTCTTGATTCCCCGGCTTCTTTATCTTCGTTTTGCACAATTAAATATTAAAGCCGGTAAACACTTTAGTTTGTCTGCACAGCACTGCCTGCCCAATTATCCTCCTGCAGGGCTGTCATATTGTGCCAGTTGCTTCCCTGGGTGCTGGCAGCCTTTAGCCTATATGCCAGTCATCGCTACAAGGAAAACCCCAGCTCTCCAAACCTCTCTTCCCTCCTCATTCTGCAGCTCTTCAGTGCCTTGGGGTTACCTTGGTGTGAGATATCCCAAGGCAGTATTGGACTGCCTGAGTCTTTTCAAAGTGCCAGAAAGAGCTGTTTATTCTTCTAAAGCTGTTTTGTGGGTATTGACAAGGGAATAAAGGGAGAGTCTAGGTGATGGCTTCCTAGAAACCTGTAAACACAGGTCAGACCTCTTGTACTGCAGGGTGCAGAAGCTGTTTTTCACTCCCCAGAGCTACAGGATGGCACTTCTGCAGTTTAGTCCCAGCAGGTTTCAGTGCTTTGTGTGGGTCTGCAGCACCTTAGAAATCCTTGCTGCCTCCCTGAAGCAGCGAGTGTGGTCGAAGGTGGGATTTTGCTGCTTCCAAAGTATTGGCGTTAAGGCATTGGCTTCTCATCTTTAGAAATGTGGTGTTGAATCTCTCCTCAGCCCCTATCCCAATATTGAGGATGCGCTTCTGGTAACTTAAACCCCTTTTTGTATTTTTGTACAGCTGATGAGATTTTGCTGACAAACGAAGGGAAATTGCTGCAACCAACTCTCCCAACCTCAGTCAAGCAAAGCTGGTTTGTTGGGTTTTTTGGTCTTGCCTTTCAGGGCCTTGATATTCAGTGGAGTCAATTTCCAAGAGGGATGGGATGGCACGATTTTACTGTGGTTTCAAAAGAAATTTTAAGTGCTTGAACTCCTGCCATCACTGAGTTACACACCTGAATCTGGCCTTGACTGTGCAGGTTGAATTTCTTGCTATGATTTTCAAGGTAGTCTGTATTAGCAGCTTGTCCTCTGTCAGACAGATTGGTGTTAACAGCTAATAGGGTTTCTCTTTTCATTCACTCAGTGGTGATGTGCTGTCCCAGACCTTGGCATCTGAGATGGTCAGTGTGAATATCAGCATAATAGCGAGGAGTCCCTGGCTTGCTCTTGGGCTGTGATAATCAGCATGTGCAGAGTTTTGCCCCAGAACAAAATTCAGATCAGAATTTTTTCTGGTCTCCATTAAAACTTATTACCCTATAATCGACTAGGCTCTCTCGTCAATCAGTATTTCCTTCCTGGATCAATAAATGTTGGTATTGATTTCAAAATAAGTTGGTATCTTGGAAGTACAGTGATGCTGGCTCCAGCAGGCAGCTCGGGGCTCTGCTGCTGTTTGAGATATGAATCTTAGTTCCCCGCAGGTTATGTCTGTGGGTTGCCACTTCCATAGTCAGCTGTAGGATTTTGTGTCTGTATCTCAAACCCAACCTCTCCCTCCGGAGAGGAGACTTGGAAGTACTTTAGCTGAAGGGAACTGTCCTTTTGCATGGCTGCATTTTGTCGTCTCACAGGTCAAGGACTGCCATTTACCTATAGTGCCTGTCCCCTATGGTGTGATCCCATCTCTGCATGGCACCAGCTTGTAGTGCTGGCTGCTGGAGGTAACCCCTGTGGCACAGCGCTCCGGATCTCCCTTGCGTTCGTTGGGATGGGTCCCAGCTGTCAGAGGAAGCTACCTGCTAGGGTGCAGACTGCAGGTTCTTTAGGGCAAGGAAGAAAAACTGCTCCTTCAGTCTTCCATAAATCTTTCATGGCATGTTACAGCTGTAGGAACAGCTTCAGGGCTCCCCAAGTGGGAGTCTTTTGGAAACCTGAGACCTTCTTTTGTGTCTTTCTGTAATACTACTCTGACTAGCTATCCTCAGTTATTTATTTTTCCCCCCAATGTCTTGAAGGGCAGAAGCTCTTCCTCTCTGTGCAGCGCATGGAGTTGTTCTCAGCTGCCTCTGGTTTTTAGAGCTGTTGAATTGACCCAGCGGCTCCAGCTATCCTCATCCCCTTTGCATGCTTTGCTCCCCAGCACCTTGCTTTCCAGCCCAAGGAAACCTCCTGGAAAGCCAGTTAATAATGCATGAATCTCTCTAGGCTTGATGAACTCGTCCCTGTGGTGGCTTTTGTCCTATATGAGATGTTTCATAAGAAGCTTTACTATTTTATACCGGCACCAGATCTTCCAGGCTTAGCTGGCTTAGAAGCAGCTGAGATATCAGGCAGGATCCCTTATGAAATCTGTTGGGAGTATTGAACCACAGATGACTCTGTTTTCTGAATCGATATTGAGCTGCTGTTTCTAGAAAGCTGCCAACCACATGAATGTGAGGTTAGCAATGGAAGAACGCTTTTATGGGGGAGTCAGGAAAGCTGTTGGTACTATCAAATATCTGTGCTTTCCACCCAAGAGGCTTGTGTATTTCTGTCTTGGGTGAAGAGTCTGTTCCCGTTTTCTCCCTTGTTCCTTCCAGATACTGTGAGGCTTAGTGCAGTTCGTGCTTGCAGAGCACTTCTTGAGTAAAGCGTGCTTGAAAAGTGCAAAGTATTTATTATTATTTGCATAGCAGCCCCTGACCTGCTGTGAAGAAGCAGCCCTTCAGCTCTGCTGAGTAAATATACCTTCATTAAAAAAACCCCTCTGCCTGTACTGCATTGAACCACTCTCTCACGTTCATCTGCTTTTTCATGTATAAAAGTCTTAGGAGTATTTGACTTTAATGAATTTTGAGCATGCAAAGTGCCTGCTTGGACCAACACAGTGCAGCATCTTGACCCTGACAGCACTGGTGACAGATATTAATAGCATCTAGGTGGACTGCTGAGAAGGGATTTGCTTAAGGAGTACCTCTGCACCCGGTTTAGAAGTTGCCTTATGGATGGAAACCTGCAGGCTTCTGTCAAAGCCCAAATACCAGTTTAGGGTGGTGCAGAGGTGATTTCCAGCTTGGTTTGCTGGAAAGGTGCATGAGTTGAGGCAGTTGCAGAGCTCCTTGTTGAAAATGCTGCCAGCTCTAGCCCTGCTTCTGGGGCATCACACCCACACTTAAAAGCTACTTTAGTCCTGCTTGTGCAAAGCTGTTTGGATTGCAAATGGGATGCCAAGGTTTTAGATGCTCTCAGTGGCCCATAAAATCTTCTTGAGCTTTACATGATGTTAAAGCTTGAAGAGTCACTATTTAAAGCAGAATGTTTTCACAAGTGCTTGAGGTTGGCTTAGTGCTGCTCTTGTTGCTGTTGATTTAAGTCTAGTTCAAACAAACTTTGTTAGACACTGAGCACTCCCTGAAAATATCATCCTCTTCCCCCCCCTCCCCCCCCCCCGCCCCGAGGAAGGCAGGCAGATAGCTGTATTAGAAGAGTATTTGGAAAGCTCTGGGTCTTGCTTTATAACACAGCAAGTTAGAGGCATTTTCAGGCTGACTGCTAGAGATGTGGAGGACACAAAGCATTGGCCATGATCCTTCAGCTTCCTGGCCTTGGCAGATACAGTAAATCAGATGCTAGGCAATACTGGGTGTTAAAGGGAGGGGTTATTTCTGCCTAATATTTCATTGATCAGCGTACAGGTTCAAGTGGAAAGTTGCTTTATCTTCACCATCTTGCTCAAAGTTGCACAGCTCAACAGATTTCCTTGATAAATTCCTGGAGCAGACTCTCTTCCTTCCCTCTTGTCATCTGACAAATGAGGGTTTTGTCTAGCATTCCTCATGGACTTATTTGCTTTTAATATAACTGTGTCGCAGAGAACGAAGGATCCAGGTAGCAGGAGTGTCTTGCTTGTAACTTTGGGGTCTTGTTTTTGATTTAGGAACTGGAGTGCTTTCTTGTGGTTCTTAATAGTGCTGGTTTCATTTGAAGTTTTGTTGCAGATTAGAAGCTGAAGTTGCAAAAGGTGCCCGCTTGTTTTCCTCACCAGTCAATTCTTGGTGCCTACTGTCACGCTTCTGGACCCTGACTGGTACACCTGCACCCTTTTACCTTTGTTTCCCTCTGTTCAAGGGTTTTATAAAGGTGAAAGCCAGAGCAGGACCATGTGGACTGTGTTCGTAGCTGTTGTAGATGGAGAGTCTTGTGAAGCTTCCCAAAACCCCAAGAATATGCCAGGGATAGAGAATGAACAACAGATGCTGCAGTGTCACTGAATAAAACTGAAAAAGCATAATCCATCCATATATGCAAGATGCATCCCATTTGCGTTTTGCTTCCCATGCAGGCTGTTAGTCAGCAGCAGTGATGAGGGCTGTGCAGCTACACAGGCAAGTTCTCGGTACTTCTAGCCAAAATAGGATGCCATGAAGGATTTGTGCTTCTGCTGGCTTGCTCATTAATCCGCCAAAGATGGGATTTGCCGAAACACTTAAGAGCTGAAGTTCAGCTGGCTTGCAATAGGATTAGAGCTCCTTAAAGAGGCAGGATTTTAAAAAGCTGGTGTTATTATCACCTCTGTCTTGGAGCAGACAGTCTGGGTGTCTGTTGGAGTAATTTGGATGTAGGCCCATTTTTTTTTTTTTTATTTTCCCTTTTGGTGTCCTAGTGTCTTTCATACTGAACCACCTTTCAGGCAAGATCACTTTATTTGTTCATATGGAGCATGGTGGCTGTCATCCTAGCATCCTGCCACATCTCTCGCCAGTTTATGACAGGTGGAGAAGAATTAAAACCCAGGAGGGTTATAAGCAGGCAAAATGCAATTACTTAGGGAGAAATCCGCTAGGATTCTGCTGAATACCATGTCTTAAAGGGACTTTTGGGGCTTCTTAGCTGTCTGGAAGCTTTGGGATCTGCTAAGACTGTGCTTTGAGAAAAGTAGTCTTAAGTCTGCAGCACTGGGGAGGAGAAGCTTGCTGGGTTGGAGGTGATGTTGGGAGCATTCTTCATTTGGGCATGAAGTTCAGACCCTGAAATTTGGGGCAGCATGTGTTGCCATGATGCAGCCTTTGGTGGCTTTGTACACCAGGGGAATGCTGTTGAGTGAATGCACGAGTGTGTAGCCTGCCTGACTCTCGCCTCTGTGTGTGGGTTTGACCCACTAGAGAATTGCATGCTGATTTGTAACTTCCGGAGCAAAAAAGAGACGGGCTGTGCCTTTGTTCCACCATGTGCTAGCATGTCTGCTTGTGGCATGTAACAGCTGGTGGCCACGCAGGATCTGGTGAGTGCAAAGTAGGGGGCTGGAATAGAGGTGCAAAGCAGGACCAGCCTTTCCTGTTGAAGAAACCCTCAAAAGGTGCAGTTTCCTCTGGGAAAACAACTAGCTGCTGTGGGAGAGCTGAAAGAAGAACTGAATGGTGGTGGTGTGGTGGACCAGCTTTCTCCAAGAGCATCCTTTTCAGATGCCTGCTTCACTGTCCAGTCTTCTT
Organism: Mycteria americana; assembly: GCF_035582795.1. NCBI lineage: Eukaryota > Metazoa > Chordata > Aves > Ciconiiformes > Ciconiidae > Mycteria > Mycteria americana. The sequence goes on from NC_134383.1 coordinate 7,755,538, forward strand.
TTAGGACCTTCCCTAGCATTTTGCCTGGCTCCTAACCGTATTGCTTTTCCATCTTCCTCCTGTTTGAGTGATGCTCCCTCCCCCAAGTCCCAGTACCATATGTCATTAAAATGCTTAGACATGTGGAAAAGGCCTTGACAGAGATTCAAGGAGACAAGGGAGATGCGGACGAGCAGAGACTTTGTCAGATGGAATGATTCTGACATTAGCAATGTTAACCCGGAGAGAAAGATATAGCTATAGGAGGGGGATGAACGGGCTGGGGGACGTGAATTGACAGAGGCATGGAGACAGGCATTGTGAGTGACGGAGACTGAGACAGAGGAGAGGCGGAGGGAAAAGCAGAGCAACTTCCAGTAGCAAATGAAGTGAAAAAGCAGTGGTGGGGATGGAGGACCCCCTTCCCCACTGAGCATCCTCTCAGTTTCACAGTGCAGGGCAGTCTGTGACCCTGCCTTGCCTTAAGTTGGGGAACGTTTAGGTCCGAGACTAGCAGAGCAGGATCTTTTTTTTTCTTCCTCCACCCTTTGGCATGCCAGGAGGTTGTTTTGGGAGACTTCTCTTCCTCAATTGTCCTCCCACAACCCTGTGAGTAAAGCTGTTAGCTAGCTCCCATACCAGGTGAAGGTGGAAAAACAACCCTGTGAGCATCTCAAGGATGGAGAAAGCTTTTTGCTTTCACTCTCTTGGGCGAATCTGTCGCCTTCTGTCACCTGCTGCTGGTTGCCCACTGCAGTGGTAGGGTGTGGGATTCCCGCTGCTATCTGCTGTTTGCATGGACCTTCCTTAAAAAGACAAGACAGCACTGTTTAGCTGGTTGTTTTCATGTTTTGAAGGTATTTTTTTTGCCTGCAGAGAACATCTCTGAATTGCTTTTGTGATCCTGTAAAGAAAACAAATGAAACCAAGCCTACCCTGCTCCCATTGATAGGAGGAATTCAAGCATCTACGTAGGTGGTAAGCGTAGATGTATGGCCCCATGTATTTGATATTCAGGGCAGGAAGCTGGTGGGGAAAACCCAGCAAAGAATTGCTTGTATCGTTAATGCAAATATGCCTATGGTTCAGAAAAACCAAACAAATGAAACACTTGGAGCTGGGAGGGGAGAAAAAAGCAATTCCCAAACTACGTGCAACCTGCAACAAAAACACCGCTTCTGTTGTTTAAACAGACTTGGCTAGAAAGCACCAGGAGGAATACAATCTGCAGTGGGGAAGGGAACAAAGGATCTGCCTCCAGGTAATGTAAGTCATTAGTGAGCCAGGGAAGGGAACTGTATTGTAGGAGATGCTCCTGCATATCCCTCCTCACCGTCCCCATGCTGTGTGCTTGGGAAAGGCTATTTTTATTGATTTATGAAGAGCTGGAGGCCAGGAGTCTCCAACCAGCAAGGAGTTGCCCCAGCTGTGCCCTTTGTGGAAGGACGGGGAGGCTGCTCACCATGTCCCTCACTGGAAAACTTTCTTTTAAAGTTACCTACTTGGAGAACGTTATCATGTCCTCTCGGGTGGCTGAATTACAGCATGTCTGAAGATGGGGCATTTCCACTGGTTCCCAAACACTGTAGTAGTCTCCTGCCCTTATTTTCTTGAGTTTTTACTGCATTCCTTGAGGGATGTGGTGATCTGCCTTTAAATGTAAGGGCAGATATTTGTTTCTGGGCAGGTGATGCTTTTCTAGAGGCTGGGTGAAGACAGCTTATATGGTTTCCTCTGGTACCCGGACATGATTAACTTTGGTTTACCAGAACTTTATAGTGTCTCCCTAATTTCTGGTCTGGTGGCTGGGTTTTTTGGGGTGTATTTCTTCTCCTCCTTGTCTTTCAGCACAGTGGTATTTCCTTAGATGAGTCACTCTGCAGATAGCCTGTTATTTTTTCTGCAAGTAGCCTGTATAGAACAAACTTTGTACTCTTAAGTACGAAGGGAAGCGTTCTTAAGGGAGACGAGCTCAATTTGTTTAACACTGTAATTCACTGTTAGAAATCTCTCTCTTTTGTCACAGACAGAGTCACTGGATGCGTCAGCCTTTGATCTCAGCGGCTGATCTTCTGTGTGTAAGAAATTTCAGTAACACTTTAAATTATGTGTCTAAGATACCCATTACCACCATGTTGTGCTTAGATTTAGGAAGACTGTCGAGTAGTAGATAAATACTAGATGAGGTGTTTTTTAAAATAGTTTGTTTTATTATACCAGTATTTTTCTCCGTGAGATGCTCTTAGGAACTCGGAAACTGCATTTCCTCTCCTGCCATTTTAAAAAGTGCTCCACAAGCATGAGTTTATGGTACTCTGCCTAATTTGATAGATGTTGATAAATGGCATGTCTTATAACTAGTGGCTTTGGGGCTAAGTATGCTTCGTGGTTGGATTCAGGTTTGCTTCTTGCTCCGCAATTAATTCCTTAGGTGACCTTGAGCATATGGCTTCATATCCATCTCATTTTACTGTATTATCTAGAAATGAAGACCCTCCATTTAGAGAGGAAAGTCTGAATGAAATCTCTATTGGCAGCTGGGAGATTACCTGGTTGTGTGCACTGGGTTGCAAAACGGGGTTGCATTTCACCCTCCAGTAACGTGTTGCGGTCTGTTGTGTTACGCTGGAGTTAAATCTAGCCTTTTGCACTCATCTGTCAAGCTCCTGTGCTAAGGAGATTCACCTTGTTGCTTTTACACAGCTTCAGGTCCCTGTGCTTCATTTAATGGGATTGTCTGTCCAGAAGACAGCTTGGGGAAAATTTAAAGATGTGCTTTCTGCCTCCTGTGTTCTTGCTGTTGCCTACCTAGGAAAATCTATGGGAGAAAATCTCACAGGGTACAGCAGGGAGTGCTTAGGAAACACATACTGAGACTTTTAAATCTCCTCTGGAAGCGCCCACCCGAGTGCCAACCACACTTTAAAATCAGGTTTTAGACAGAGAGGCTTGAACTCCTCTTCTGTGCATGCATAAGCTGAAAGAGAGCCGGACCACCAAGATTATGAAGTAATATAGCTGTTTGAGGCATGAAACGAGTACCCCCAGGGGTGGGAGAGGCTGTGACCAGTTTGGCAAGGTACAGCGCTGCAACTCAGAGCTGTTTGGGGACTTGCTTTGGACTTGCTAGCAACTCCCCTCTCCCCAGTGCCCCAGACCTCGAGCTTTTGGGTCTGGTTCCTGCTGATGACTTGAGATAGCAAGTGGCAGCAGGCAATGCTGTGGGAACAGCTGCTGCTCCTGAAGCCCTTCCTTCTGCGGTCACATCTCCAGCCATCCCACCCCTCTATGCATGGTGGTTGAACCCATTTAACAAACTGCAGCAGCAGAAGGGACTCGTCTCCACTCCTTGACAAATCCGATGGCATGACAAGAGAAAGCCAACATTTTTCCAGGACTAACAAGCTGTAGCTGATGCTAATAGCATAATTTCCAAGCTGGTGTTCTCTTTTGAAATCCTATGAATGGGATAAGAAGGGTCAAATTTGGAGCTTTTAGCTACTTGACCTCTCGCTTTTATTTTAAACAGGCTGTGCTTGTGTTTTGTTAGTGGCCAACTGCAAGGGAGAGTGTTACAAGGCGGCACACAGGAGTGTGTACTTGCACCACTCGTATCTCAAATGGATTTATAGTCACAGTGATGCTGGTGGATGTTGTTTAACAGGTGACTAAGTAATCTCTGAATATATTGACTTCAGTGTAATGAAGTAAATTTATAAAAAGGTGGGTGGTTTTGTTAAATATGAACTTGTGCTCTGAGCATATTGTATTTTTTTTGTCAGAGGAAGGTTGTATGCTTCTGTAGGCAGAGACATATGTAGAAGGGAAAAGATTTTCCTCAGGTGGGTGTTAAGAGCAAAGACACATTGATTGTTGATAGCAGTGAGGTCTGGTTGGCCACCTACCTGCCTGGGGTCTGTGGTTTTCCACCAGCCTTTGCCTTCTGCACTGAGCTTTCCACTTTTCCAGCATGGGCATAGCAAAGCTTGCTTCCCTTTGAAGTGCTTGGAGAGCTTCAGGAGGGAAAAAAAAGGTGCAAGAATCTCTTCCTATGGATTGTTATTTGGTGTGTCTGCACTGAATGCATCAAGGGGGGATGCAAACCAGACCTTAAGACCTGGGAGCTGGTTATGGGGTGTGTTGAGCATACCTGTGGCCAGAATACCTGTAAGCATGGCTGCTCTTTAAAGTTCATTATGGACGTTTTGCTATTCCTTGCAGCTAACATAGGGGAATAGCTGCTGGAGCTGGTAATATATCTGAGATAGTGAACTTTTTTAAGTGCAGCCGCTGTACTGTGTCAAGACAGTGCTGCACAGTGCAGGTTAGCAGAGGTCCCTGTGAGGCATCGTAATGAAACACAGAACCTTTCACCCTTAGCCAAAGCTTCTGTAAATTGCAAACGGGGATTAAAATGGTAGCAAGAGCCCAGGGCTCTGTTCCTCACGCTGCAAGACACACGGTGAATTTTGCTCAAGCCGAATTGAAAAAAACATGGCTAAGAAAACAAGTGTTATGGGGCAAAGGGGCAAGTCTAATGAAACTAACTGTGACCGCATTCCCCAAATTAAATCCAGAGCAGTTGGTTTGCAGAGAACTCCCTGGCCCTGGTTACTTTTTTATTCTTATTTAATAAAGCAGTCATGCAGTATCTGAAAGAACTGCAGAGATGGAGAATTGTTGGGAGGGGGGAGCGCAGGAGGAGGAGATCAAAATGGGTTTGTCGGTGCAAAAATCGCATAGTGCACGACAAAGAGACAGGGAGAAGCAGATCGCACGAGGGAAAATGAGACTGAAACAGTGAAGGTGTCAAAGCAGGTTTGTTGCTGATGGAGCCAACTGGAAGTGAAAGCGTCACGGAGAACTAGAGGCAGATCGAGACTGTCAGGGAGATTTAATTTGTCTGAGGACTGAAAACGCAGCCCCGTTGTGATTGGAGTGGACAGCAGGGAGAGGCGGGTGCCTGTGGATGCTGGAGATGGTGGAGGTACCCGATGAAGCGCCCAGCTTGGGAAGATCTTGTGCAGCACCACCACTGTGTGGCCAGTCGTGATGTCCAAGGCGAGTGCGAATGGTTGTGCCCTCCGGATAGCTCGAGGGTCTTTCGGTATAGTTCCAGATGAACACTTGATTGAAGTCTCAAAAAATAATCTTCTCTTGAACTGAGTAGGAGTTGGGGGAAAATTTGTGATATGTGAGGGACTGGTGGCCATCTCCATCTGGAGTTTGTCTGGGTGGTGGAAGGGGAACGGTGTGCACCACCACGGGGTTGCCCTCCTCCCTTTTTCCACTTGCTGGCAAATTCCCTTTTAATATTCCTCCCAGATCCTTTTAATATGACAGGCAGGGGATGCTGCTGTGCTTTATTGCCACCATGTTACTGTAAAGGCCGTTGTAACTGAGCCTCTTTTTGTGACTTGAAGATGGATTTCCTCTTAAGGCAAGTAAAATGAGCCATCCTCATCCCGTGTGTAGATAAGAAATGGTGAAAGATGGCTGAGGCTGGAGCATATTTTGCTGGGCGGCTGCCATTCTTCTGCCTGATGACTTGTTGTTTAAAATCCCAAAGGCAGCCCCTTCTTGTCAAGTGGTGGTATGGATGGCACAGGTAGGGCTTCTTGAGAGTCCAGGGCACTAAGGACTTCATTAAAAATGGGGAGGAAGAAGCCCTCTCTGCTGTTGGGGATCCAGAAGAAGGTCTCTTTCTGATGCCACAGATGCTGAAACCTGTGCCTGCGATTGCATCGTCTCCCCTGGTCCTCATGCAGGCAGGGCTGCTACACCTGCTCCCGATGGCACTGAATTAGGTGATTAAGCCTTGCAAGCTGAGAAGGGCTGCAGGCAGCGGGAGGGCTGACTTCTGCTTCCTTTCCCAACGCATTGCCAGGGATGTAAATATTGCAGAGGAGACACTGATGCCAGAGTGTCTCAGCATGGTGCTGGGGAGCACTGGGGTGCTGCCATTCACAGCTGCTATAAAGCCACAGCTGTGATCACACATGCTAATTAAAGCTCTCATGCCTCTTTCCACCCAGATCTAGGTGCTGGGGCAGCTCTCTGACCAGAGTCTGTGGCAGTTTTTCCTCTCCGGCTTTTCCAATGTAGTTTTCTTGTTTTCTGGCTCTTCCAACATGTGTCTGAAGTGTCCCAGACCACTGGGCACAAAATACTCAGATGGGGATCTTTTAGGTGATATTTTGCAGTGGAAGCAAAAAAAACCCAGGTAGTTGCTGTGTGCAACAGCGCACTCCTTCCCTTTTAATACCATGGAGAGGAGCTTCAAAAAGATGCAGGGCAATGATGCTGAGGCAGCATTTAAGCAAGTGAAGGGTCAGTCAAGGAAGACTCTGAATGTTATGCATTTCCTAGGTTTCAGTATAAGGTGGCAAGTTTGGGGTCACAGTGCAATCGAATACAGGGCAGAGGCTCTGGAAGTAGTTGAAGCAGTGTTGAATCTGACGGAGCTGTGTCTGCCAAGAGTTTGCCCCTTACTACTGAATTTGATGCATCTTTTTCATTTTTGCATGTTTCTGCAGCAGAAAAGCTGGGTTTAAAAAATAGGGAGGGGAAAAGTTTCCTATCTGCTTTAAATTAAAATAAATCCAGAGCAGAGAAGGCCTTTTGTAAGGTCTGCTGAGTTAATGGATTCATAATGACTTTTAAAGCTTCACTTGGGTAAGAAATACTGTTCATTTCATAATTGCATATAAATATACTTTCTCATAATCCAGGACAGCATAGCAAAAGGAAATCTACTGGCTTAATTATAAATCTTTTTATTAGCTGGAACCCCGCTGGAATAAAAAAAAGCCACATATTGTTTTTATCTAAGAGGAAAAGCATGGGGAAAGGGGAGGGGGGGAAGTGTCTTGGAAATGAGTTATGAGGAATTAAACAGGAAGGAAAACAATTCTGAATGTTGAGGACTATAGGGTAGCAATGCAGCTACCGAGGGCTTATGTGAGCACTTCTCTCTGTATCGATCTGCGGGCATTCAGCATGCCTACCCTGGGTTCGCTGGGTGTTTGGAGCTAGCACAGAAGATCAATTCAATATCCAGTCAGTGGCTTCTCAAACATGTATTTTTTATCACTTTGGCCTACCATGACCCAAGCTGAAGCAGATTTGTCTCCTTAGCTCTCATCCACCTTGCTGGCACAGGCAGATTTCTCTTTTAAAGCTGGGTCCTGAGGGCTGGAGCAGAAGGCTTAGGAGGAGGAGTGTCCAGGACCCTGTGTGGCATTTTGGGTAGCTGGGAAAGAAAGCAGATGCTCCAGTGATGTGATGCGCTTTGGAAGCGAGGTGCCGTGTGTGTGCTGTGTATGGGACTGACCGTGAGCAGAGAGATTCTGGGGATGGCTGGGACCCATTGCTTGCTCTGGGAAGTAGTGAAGATGAAGTCCACTCACTCCAGCAGTTGCCACCATTGCAGAGCTCTGGCATCAGAAACCGTCTCCGCATGCCTACGGTTCCTGCGTGCTGTCTGTTTGAGGCTGAAGGATTGGGCTGCTGTGCCCATACAAACAGCCCATCCATCATGCCCTGCTACCCTGTTCCAGGGGAGCGCAGCACCCAAATGTTGCTTTTAAAAACAAATAGGAAACTAATTAAGCGCTTAAAGGTTGAGCAGCCCATTTGCACCTGATGAAGACGAACGAGGCTACCTCTGTGCCCAGGAAACCTGGCACTCCTCACCTGCTCCCCAGTGGCTGCTTGCAATTACAGGCTGGCTGCAACCCCCCCCCCCCGGCAGTGCCAGGCACCTGCCTGCTGCTTCCTCTGATTGCAGAGCCAGCATGGCCACACTGTGCCTGGCATCCACCTGCTTGACAAATGTCATGGGAGCCGTCCCTGGGCATCTCAATAAATCCTCCTCACAGTGCTCGTGCAGCCCTGGCATCCCACTGCTCTCCTCCAAACTGGCTTCCCCCAACCCAGGGGACTTGCAGCGATGATAGTGTTTCACGCAGCCTTTTCAGAGACTGAGCAGGCAACTCTTTACTGCGTGTTTGTGGGCTGGTAAGCATTGGGTTTTTTCCTCATGCACCTCATAGGCGTTTCTCTGGTTTAAAGGACCATGAGCAAATCAAACCGAGACCTTGGCTGTCATTTTTTTTTTTTTGGCTGTAGGAAGGCCTGGAGCTGCATGGCTGTATGAAAATCCACCCAAGCACCTTCAGCTTGGTGACTGGCTGTATTTCCCTCTAACAGCCCTAAGTGTTTTTCCTCCCAGGCATGTCCAGTCCTTCCTTGAACCTGCACAAACTTTGCAGCCAGTGTCCCATAAGTTTCTCAGCTCAGTCACGCCTTGGTACACATTTAAGGCTTGATTTTCTCCTTGCAAAATAAGAAATTCCCATCTAGACTGGCCAGCTTATGACTCTTGACTATTCTTCCCCTCTCTGACTGCATTTGGGGAGAACATGTTTATGACAACTTTGATCTGCATAACCAAATGGAAACACAGAGCCTCCTGCTAGTCATCCTTGTTCTTGCTCCTCTCCTGAATTTGGGTACTGGTGTCATCTGAGTTGTGTCTAAGGTGAAATACAACTGGAAAGTGTGAAATCTGAGGGGCTACAAGTAATTTCAGCTGAAAGAATATGTAAAACTCTCCCTCTGTCTGGATAGAACCCATTTCTTCAGGGGGATTTAAAATACCAGGATGGCTGGGCAAATAATTTCCCTTTTTATTTTGCCTTGTATGTTGAGAGATCCAAAGTTAATTTGTTCCTGCTTAGGGGAACCCAGGAATGTCTTATCCAAGCTAAATTGTCAACAGCTTTGGCTAGATCTTCCCTGGGTCCTGTATGTATTGATGGAGGTGGGAGGGAAAGAGAAAGCTACAGCAAAACCAGAGAATTAAAGAAAAGCAGAGCGGGACAGTAATTTGCTTTTGGATTCTTTTTTTCATGTTTTGAAAAGGAAACAGGGGGAAAAAATAATCTCTTCTCCCACCCTTCCCTCTAGACCATGGAATTAAATCCATAACTATTAGAGAAACATTTCGACCCAGACATCTTTTTTTTCTCTCCGCTCTTTCTCTGTATTCAAAAGCCTCCAAAGTGTCAGCATGTTTCCATGCAGGCGAGATGTGCATAGCATCTAAACAACGTAATGTCAGTGTGGTAGAGAAAATTCCCACTGAGGGCCCTGCAGGTCAAAGCAAGCTAATGTATGATGCCCTCCCTTGCACTATTGAGTGTGAGTTGTGCTGATAAGACTCTGTACGCTCTGTCTATTAAATCTTGTCTACTGTATAAGCAATGCAGGCGCAGAGTTATTTATTTTTCCTGCCTTCCTCCCCCCTTAAATTGTCATTCTCAAGCAGGGGGGACCTGGTCGGCCATAGGAACTGGTGGTAGCCATCCTGTTTGTTTTTGTTTTATTTTCATTCTATTTTTTTTCACTCTGTGTGACACTGGTAACTTGCGTCTGGTTGCTTTATGTGCTGCTGTGACTTAGCTCTAGGGCCTGTCCTCACATACCGCCGAGCGGTTCCTCTCTTCCCTGCTGTCAAGGGTGCGAGGTGAGTGCTGGATGCCCTTCGGCTCCTTTGGAAAGTGGCCATGGGTAGGCGGCTGATACTTCACCGCTGTCTGAAGCTTTTGACGTGGCAGATATTTCAGGAGAGGTCTGCTTGGTTGTGGAGCTGCTGCCCCTTACCCCTGCCTTTCCCCATTTTGCGAGGACCATTCTGTGCCAACAGGGTACCCAGTCGCTGTTTTCGCATTGCTGCTGCTCAGCACAGGCATTTTGATGCCGTTTCCCCATCTTCTGAGTCTTTTCTTATCCCAGCCTTGGGGTTACCTGGTCCTAGTGATGAATGCATCCTCTCCTCTGGATTGCCACAGAAATGATTTCAGCTCCAGTCTGAGCCCTGTTGCAAAAGGCTGGCTCATTAACCACGTTTGCACCAGCTTGCTCAGCAAGGAGGGAGGGAGGTCAAACTGTGAAAGCAGCTAACGTGGGGCTTTTGTAGGAAACTGTTGGAGCCTCTTAGAAAAGAGGCCTTGGGGACTCATTATCTGCTGCTGATGTTGCAGGGAGTGAATTGGCTGTGGATCTGCTTTTAAATGTAAACAGGCGCACAAGTCCAGCGTCATGGGTCTCGGTGTGTCTGCTGCAGCTCACCAAGACCGTGGGGTGCTCTGGGAGCAGAAGGGTGGGTGGCCACAGGGAACTTACAGTTCTTTTGGGTGGAAAGGTTAAGAGCAGGAGAAAAGGGACCTCTTTTCCATATTTCCATATTAAGGACCTGCTGTTCCCTGGACAAAGAAGAGGATGACTGTGCAGGTGAGAGATTTCCACTGCTTGCGCTGTGAGGATAAGGACATGTCTTGGTGGAGAGATGGAGGGTGTTTGTGTTACACAGAAAGAGCAAAAGAAATGGGAAGGCAGCCGGATACACACCTTTAAGCTTTCACATTAACTGAGTCCTTTTGGCTGTGGATTTGGGGAAAGCAGCTGGCTCCTGTAGAGCCAGGCTGGCGAACGAAAAAAGGGATGATGGGAGATCTCTGATGCTGAGAGTGGATAATGCTTGTCAGGGAGAGCATTGGGGTGGGGATCAGCAGCGTGGGGGAAATAGTGGACATCTGCTCTCATGCTCAGCCTTCACACTGATCCCTCCTCGAATCTGACAATCCGCTCCCCCTAATCCTTAAATCCCACTGATCTGCTGCAGCCGCCCACCCTAACACTTCATCTCTGTGCAATCTGCCTGCCCGAGCTCTGCTGGCTCGTGGGTTGTCTCTCTGCAGCAGGGTGAGGGAGGCAGCTGCTTTGCATGATACAGCCCAAATGAGACACTGGCCTTGTTGTCAAACACTGATGACTTTCCCCACCTGGCTGATAGAGGCATAGACATGAATTAATCAAACAAGCATCAGATGCTGTGAGGAGTAACTCCCAATGGCTGCCTGAAAGACAGTGGGGTTCAGCTGTTTTTAGGGTAGTGAGTAGTCAGCCTGTAAATCCAGCCTGCTGACTGTGTTTCTGTGGCCTTCCTCTGGTAACCACAAAACATATTAGTCAAAATACAGGGAAGCCTTTTCCCTGTGGGGCTGGTGGTCCAAACACTGTGCTGGGGCTTGACCTGTGCTCTTCTGCAGGTCTTGGCCCAGGTTTATGTTGCTTCATCGTTGCCTTCTCAATTATGATATGGTTATTGCTGATTTGCCTTTTTTAGTGGGCAATGCTGCTTTTCCTTTGGGAAATGTCAGTGTCTCAAAACCCAAACTTTGCAAGACAAAGAGTTTGCAGGCAGCCTTTGTCCTTCTGCACAGGGGCATGCCATGGGGATGCTGGAGGCTTGTCTTCGTGTCCTGCATCAGGCTGAGCAGGAGAATAACACAGGTTTCGTGCTTGGTAGAAGAGTACCTGGAAGAAAGAGGCATATCTGTGGTTCCTGCAAGGTTGTTTCTATCCCAAGGAACACACACGTGTAACTTCTTGTAAGGTTATAAGCATTTTTGTTTTGAAATGCATGTGTGCCAGTAGGTTCCTCGAGATGGTACTTGGAAGCCACCAAGCAAATCATAGGCTGATGCAGCAGTGCTCGATGATGGGCTGATTATCTATATATTTCCCAGTCCCTCTTCTTAAGGAAATTAGAGGTCTTTTGGGAGGAGGAGAAGTTCAACTAACTGTCTTTCCATTGAAACCTGTTGGCATGAGAAACGTGCTGAGATGCCACCCGTCATCTTTTTAGCACCTTGTCAGTGATTGAGACCGCATAGCCAACTGAACTGGTATTACAAAATATCTTACCAGCTATTTTTTTTACATTATATCCAGGTTTCTTGGGTGTGATTTTCCCACCCCCCAAGATTTTCTCCCCCTCTGGCCTTCCATTTTGGGAGTATTTTAGCTGACTTTGCAGTGCTTGACACACACAAAAAAAGTGACTGGAAAAATACTGTGCAGAGAAGCCTCTTGTAAACCTTTCATGACTACTGGAAACATGTCCCTGTGCCAAAGAAAGATGGCTGTGCTGTCTCTGGGAGGGAAGCTAATGTTCGTTCCCATTGCTTGTGGACATGTTTATGGCGTTTTAGGCTGGCAGCAATTCTGCTGTTGGGGAAGCACATAGATGTAGCCTGTCTTGTCCCCTATAAAAGTGTGATCTGGGACCAGTGGAAACCTTTGTGTGCTCTGGGAGTTATATTGATCCTGTCCAGTGCAACAAGCAAAGTGCTCCTGCATTGCATTGGCTTGCCAGATGGAGCAAAGCAGGGTTTGCTTTTCTTGGGGCCATGTCCTAGCCGTTTGCTGGCATTCTCTTGCATGTGCAGTATGACTTATTGCTGCAGCAAGAGCTGGGAAAAACACGACTCAGAGCTGATGGTCATTAACTCAGGACATCCTGCACCACAGGTGTCCTGTAGATCCTTGGCTAGCAGGCTGACATCTAGGGATGTGTCACTAATTACTCTAATTACTGTTGCCCAGGACTGCCAAGGTCATCTCTCAGTTGTAGTTCCAGGCTTTGCTGTTCAGGCACAGCCCTGCCAGTTTAGTGGGAGTGATTTAAATGACACTCAAAGATGGGATGGGGAAGGAGAGAAAAAAATATGGTCCATGCGTTGCAGAGCTGTGCTACTGTGATGCCAAAATTTGGCACTTGCATAATGATGCTCCTTTGGTCTCCAACAGCTTTCTTGGGAAGGAATAGAGGAACTAAAGAGACTTTAGAGCTGAGACTGCCTGTGCTCATGCTTGCTGTTGGGGTGGCTGTGCCATGCCCCCCAGCCTGTGCATAGCCAGGCAGTCAGAGCCAGAAATAACTCAGAAATAACAAAAGCGCTGGCTGGCTTCCCAGCCTTGGAGCCAAAGGAAGGATGTCCCCGAGGTGGGCGGCAGGAGCTCAGCAACAGAGATCGCATTAAGTGCCAAAGATGGATGCTTACCTTTGTAACCTTGTACCTCCCCTGCTCAAAACATTGGTCAAGACTGAGACGGCAGTGTCGGAGCCTGGGTTGCAGGGTTCGGCTTGCAGACGGGAAAGCGGTGAGCGCCCGGCTCTGCCCAGCGTGAGCTTCCTGGCCGGGAGCGCTTGCACGGCACGCTGCCTTCTGGCCACTGCTTGGAGATGGCTGAGGAATAGATGACTCTTGTAGTTTTCGAGGGTGGGGAAAAAATACCATTGACAGCAGAATCTTTCCTGAATTTGGCTGTCTGGTTTAAATAAATCATGCTTACAGACGTTACCTCGTCTGTACTTCTCTGCTTTGGCTGTGTAGCAGCGAGGCCGTAGGTTCTTGCCAAGTCTGGGGAAATATAAGTCAGTCTTGGTTACAAGGAGTTGTGTGGAGTGGGATTATCTCATCCCCGCCAGTATTTCTCATACAGTTGAAAAGGGGAAAAGACAAGAGGTATCTCTTCCTCTCTCCTCCTTGCCAACAAAAATTGAGGCTCCTTCTTGCTCTGTGGTAGCTAAATTCACTTAAGCCTTTCTTTTTGTTTAGGTAACCTTCTCTTATTTTAAACATAGACCCAGCAAGCTGGATTCATTACTTATTAATTTACAAAGTAGTAAATTTCAAAGCTGTCATAATGCTGAAGTCATGTTCACTTTAGTTATTCTGCATAATTAATTACAAAGTAATAATTTGTACATCATGATATTTTCATTCCAACATGAAAGTGAAAGACTCGGAGCCGTAACAGCCTCGGGCGTGAAAGAGGGAAGGAGAAGGCTTACAGACGTGCCTGCACTGAGGGGAATCTCAATTCAGCCTCGCTGGCCACAGCATTTTGGGGAGGCTCTCCTTCCTTCTCATTGGAGTGACGACCTCCTCCATTCTCTCTTCTGTGCTTGGAGGTAGCTCTCCGAAAAGGTCAGCATCCCTGTGGGCAGAAGGAGTGAAGGTTCACATTTCCCAAACCTTCTCTTGCACCTTGCTGGCACAGCTGGTTTGCAGAACCTCGCTGTTTAACCTGGTGCTGATAAGGACTTGCTGTGTGTTGTGTGGTGCTGTGCTGAATGGGCTGAGCCTGCTCAGATGATGTCCCAGCACCTGCAGTAATGCTGCTGTGATGTGAACCTCTGGGACCCTCTAGAGACAGTGCTACAAAGGAGAGCAGGGCGAGTGATGGAGGGGAGTGAGCATATTGCAGAGCACCATCATTTCATCCAGGATGCTGAAAAATAAATGTTGATTTGGGTGGGAAGAAATGTCAGTGTCAGAGGAGCTCCACAGGGAACAAACCCCATGATTTTATTGATTTGTTCTTTTGATGCTCTTTTTGTTTATAAACAAAAGGAGAAATGGATTGTGTCTGAAACTGCCTAAGACCTGAGCCCTAAGATGCTGAATGCATGTATAAAAACTCTTTTTTTTTTTTTTCTCCAGGGATGGAGCAAGAGCTATTTCCCCTTTGTACAAAGCCACACTGAAGCTGAGGTTTACGTGCAATACTTCTGTTAGCCCATGCTGAGGGTGCTCTTAGTCTTCCTTTCTCCCGATGTTGCTTGGGAAGGGGGTTGATCACATTTCCAAACTTTTCAGCCATGAGAATAAAAAGCTTTTAAATGACAGCTGAGAGGACTGGACTCACCTGACCTGTGGAGCTTGGGCTTTGGGTAAAACTTCAAGAGATCCTAGCAAAACTCCCAGTAAGCTCAGTGGCATTGATTTCACTCCAGATGTAATGAGCCTTAGCAGCTCTGTCAGTTGCACACCTTTGATCTCCACTTTACTACTAGTTTCCTTATCTCTCCAGAAAGCTCTAACTTTTGGTTCCCTGTCAGTTGATTCCTCTGATTTATAGCTATTCTGGAGACAAGCATGCCGGTTTCTGAATTGTGCATTTGTATCTCTCCTGCCCCTTGAGGAGACTTCTGTTGGCAGTCCCTGATCCAGTTCCCCCTTTGCAGACCTGGGTGTTTTCATGCCTCCCCATGTTGATGCTGTTGTTTGGTGAGGTCCCAGAGATGAATTCACCTCAACAGCTTGGCTGCACAAGGCTCTGAAGCTTCTTCAGGCAATGTTGAAGGGAGAATGTGCAAAGGAGAACTTAAGGTGTGTAATGAAAATCCCTTAACCTAGGGTGCACACCACTGGCAAAACTTCAACATGCAACTATAGAAAACACCACGCACGCTCAAGGGCGGTCTGTGCTTGCATTTAATTGCCTGGCAAGCAGTGATGAATGGATCACTTTGGACTGGAACCTTCACGTGGGAAGCAGCCTCCGGTCTGGTGTCACTGTCCCACCAGCCAGATCTTCAGCAGACGATAGGTCACTCGTGTTTTATTGCGTGTGTCTGCCATGTGCCTGGTGGAAGAAGCCCCCCTCTGCAGAGGAGAGCCTCTGAAGGAAAGGGTAAGATCATAAATCTCCCACAGCTGACTCACTCCTTCATTGTTGGAATTGGCTCCGTCGGGAGTGTCACTTACTAATCCTATCGTGGAAAAAATATTCCTTCTGACAAGTCTAATTCATTAATTGTGGTTGATGATGTCATGTGCAATTGCAACAGCAAGTGGCGAAGGGGATGTTAACAGCGAGTGTTGGGAGGATTTCTCAACTGCCGTGCACTTCATGTCCTTCAATGTAGCCAGTTTTGACATCCCATTAGCAGCGAATTGCATTCCTACTGATACAGTAAAGGCTTTTCAACCCTCTGGAAACAGGACTGCAATTTTTATGAAGTCTGCCTATGTTTATTTCGTGAGAAAACAAAAACAAGATATTGAAAGCAAACAGCTTTCAAAAATTGAGTGGTGTAACGGTAAACTTGTAATTTGGGAATGGTTGTTATATTTACCATTGCAAAGATCAATCTATAGCTTTTGCGAGCTGGTTATTTTGCCCAGTCTGGAGAACTTATTTTAATCACTGGAAGCTAATCTCATTTCCAAGCCTGAAAATGGTCCCAAACATTGAAATTATATGTTAATATACAGAGATTGACAAAAGGAAGCTGGTTGTATTGACTTGGAATTAATGAAGCAATTCAGCAATGAACAATAATGCTGGCAGGAGGTGTTAAGGAGAATTGTTGCAGTTGTTAAATTTTGGCACTGAGCAGTCTCATTGCTCTGAGGAGACGGTCAGATCACAGCAAAATGAAAATTACCTAGGAACTTTGGAGTTATTTAGCTAGCCTGAGTCATTTCGCAAAGAGTACAGGAGGAGATGGGAAAATGCTGGTGGAGGGACTCCTATTTATCCACAAGTGCTTTCCTACATTGATGAGGAAAGAGTCCTGTCTGCATTTATATGAAATAGTAGAAATAAGATGTTCCTTATCGGGGTTGGGCTGTACCCTGCTGCAGGCTGTGATGATTAGCTAAATTTTACTTTGTGTTATGGCAAAGACAACTCCTGGGCTGAACAGTCCTGGCAGTCATTCGTTGTTTGCAGCTATGGATTTGCACCTCCTGAGATAAGGTGCTTGTAAAGCAAAGGTGTCTGTTTATCAGCTGGTTGCGGGTCAGTTGTGTAACCATGCATAGACAGCAGCAAGACCCCGCGCAATTTTGCAGGGTGGCTTAAAACTGTGCTTTTGCTGTGGATTTTCCCTTTTTTGTGGGATGCTTGGTAGCCCAAGTTAGTTTTGGGCTTTCTGCACACAGTGTGCAAACTGTTTTCTAGTTTTGGCTTGGGGCAAAGTGGTGCGTGTTTTGTTTTGGCTGCCAACAGCAGGAAAGTGTTTCTCCTTCCCTAGGATCAAATTTGTAAACAGCTCTGTGATGCTTGGTGGTCAACAGCGTGAGGGCTTGGAAGTGCCTGAACCAGGCTTTGATTCTTTGACCGGCGATCAAGATCAGCCAAGAGACACAAAGCGTAAAGCTTCATGTCAGTAGAAAAGGAAAACTTGTTAAGAAATAGTTTCTGTTCTTTTGAATAAAATTCTCAAGTAAGACTACAGAAAGATGCCAAGATGTGTTGCTGCTGTTAACATCTCAAGTCTTTGAACTCATACATGCAATACTTGAGAGACCAATTTGAAGAAACTGAATTCAAGGCACAACAAAAATGCTTTAGAAGCTGCTTACTGACAGTGATAAACATGTGAAACGGTGAAGTAGTTGCCCAACGGATTTTGAAGTAGCTGCTAGTGAAACTGTTCCTTCAAGGAAGCCAAAGTTGAAAGTTGAAGCGTGTTTACCAATTATTGACTTGTTGATTGATGGCTTAGCAAGACGAATGAGACGTGAAAACATCAACACCAGTTCCCTTACAGAAGAGGGAGATTCTGCACACTGCTGCAAAAGCAGAGCAGGACCATCAATGGGAGACGCGCTCCTCTCTTTTTCTCAGCACCGTGGCTGGAAAACACATCTTGTTTGTGAATGCGCATCTTCCCAAGCGTCTCGGGAGGAGAGGAATTGATTGTCTGTGTCCAGGCTTTTTGCTCATCAGTCTTCAACTTGAAATGGGATTTTGCATTCCCTGGGGTTAATGCATGCTTCAAGGCTTTTGTTGTCTGGTAGCAAACCGCATGTGCTACTTCCACGCGTGTTTAGACTTGCAGTGTGCAGTTTGAAGTGTGCAGAAGACTGTCGGAAGTTCTCTCCCCTCTTTCCTTTACAGGAGGAAGGCTAGGACTGTTTCTGTATCCCGCTGGTAGTTAGTTTTTCCTGGACCACTAAGTATTTACCGATAGACCTTTTTTGAGGTAAAATGCAGAGCTCTGAAATTACAGCCTTT
Organism: Mycteria americana; assembly: GCF_035582795.1. Lineage (NCBI taxonomy): Eukaryota > Metazoa > Chordata > Aves > Ciconiiformes > Ciconiidae > Mycteria > Mycteria americana. Next base: position 7,773,181 of record NC_134383.1, read on the forward strand.
TCTGTTTTGGTGGCTGGTTGAGGGTCCCAGAGAGGGGGGGATATCTATTTTGGTTAGATATTAAGTATAGGTGGTTTATCTTCACCAAAGCAAAGTGAAGTTTCATGTTAATCTGTCTTGAATATACTGCAAACAAAATGTTTATTTTTTAAATGTCAAAGTAACTAAAAAATGTGAACAACTTTTTTTCCTTGCGATAAAAAGTAAAAATGCTGAATGCTGATGGTTAAAAAGACTTTAATTTCACGAGCTGAAGTTGTTCTCCAAATGTAGCTCAGACTTGCAAAATTACTTAAAGCCCCCTCTGCCTTTTTTTATTTGCCAGCCCCCCTCAAAAACCTGAGCTCTGTGAAAATGTCAGCTTGAAATTCAAAGCAGCGCTGCCCCAGGCTGGAGCAAATTCAAAATCTCCATGTGAAAGTCTCTATCAGGGTCCTGATATCTTCCTCTATCATCATGCTATGCCTGTGGATCTTGCAAATGTCTCTACGTTCCCTTGATACAAGGGGGCATTATCGCATTTTTAATGAAGGAAAACAATTTGTCTGAGGTGATAGAGTGAATCTATGACTCAAGTAGGACTTCAGTTCAGAGCAGCTGTGTTCAAGCCTTGGGTTTTAACCACGAGACCATCCTTCTCCCCTAAGAATTAAGCTAACTTGGGATCAGAGATGTAATGTGGGTCTACTGTAAGGTATGATTTTTGGTGTAAGGTTTTAGATGGCATCAAAACCTTCAACTAGGGCTTGTTCCCAAGTACTGGTGTTGTTTCTGGGTGCCGCAGGGTCTGTGGCCAGGAGCAGCATCTCTGCTCCTTGAAAAATTGATGCTCTGCACTTTGTTCGCTTTGGTGTCTGAAAACCCAGCAGGCAGGAGATTTGGATGTCACCAAGATAAAATGCCACATTAAATGCAGATCCATGCCACTGTAGATGTTCTACAAGGTGCAGATATACTGCCTGTGAGACGGATGGCTTGCATTGTTTTATTACAATAATGAGTATTTCTGGTCCTAACAGGCTATCCATTCAGAGGGTATGACAATGCCCTGTGAAAGGCAAGCTGGTAATTAGTTAAAGCTATGCCAGCACATCCGAGCCTGGAAAGAGGGGGAAAATAGGATCTGAAAGCCAGCCCCAATCTCGGGTACATAAAACCAGCCCCATAGCTTGCTGGTATCAGGCGCGGTAGTCCAAAAATTGCCTACCCCGAGTGCCAGTGAAATAAGGTGCCTCTTAGATGGATCTGTTATAATAGATTTCTGTTACTCAAAACCTTTTGCCAAACCAGTGGCAAAGGGTCCAGGTCTCGCTGGCTGCTTGGAGTTTAATCCTGTCCCTATTAGTCCCTCAGGTGGGTTCTGTTGTCTCTTAATTCAGACCCTCTCAGCTGGCAGGGCTGCTGGCCTTGGCTTTCTGCTGAGATCTCTGTGACAGTGAAGGTGAGCTTGTTGCATTCGTGCTAGCTATACGGCCCATCTGCGGATTGCTGCGGGATGCCTGCTGCAGAGGCAGGACCGCGTGCTCTGGCAGGGCTGCCCGAGTGCCAGCATCTCCAGGGAAGGCATTGGTTGGTCTGTGCTTAAATCTGTGAATGGCATTTCCATCTCGAATGGCACTTAATAGACTTAGCGTGGCCGTGCAAGTGCAAAGCCATGTGATACACGTTGGATCTGTTGTCGTACTCCGGCTGGGTGCTAACAGACCTCCTTCTGGTGATGGTTGTGTTGCTCGTTATCAGGGCTGGCTGTGCATGTGCATCAGCTTTTGGCTGGGGAGCTCTTGAGTATTGCAAGGCTTCATTTATGAGTAAAGAGATTGTATCTCACGTCTACCATCACATTTGAAATGGCCTTATCTTTTTTTTTTTCCTTTCTGTTTTTTTGTACTAAAAAATAAGTGCCATTAGGGAAAAGGAAGAAGAGTCTTGGAAAACCCCAGGGGCTGACAGTGAGGATTAGAAATGGATACAGGTATGCAACAAGAAGTAATAGAGTCCAAGGTAAGGACCGAGCCTGCTAGAAACAGGATGTTTTTTATTTGCAGTGCCTGTTTGATGAAACAGGGAGGGAGGAAATACATTGTTTATTTTTCTTCTCTACAGAAGTTTGCATGTTTAATAACAGCGAGGCACTGAAATACTTCAGCCAAACCCCCAAGTGTTGATGTTCTCAGGGCATGTCTGTGTGGTTTAGGAGCTGCACGTCTTCTGTACATCTTGTATTGTACGCAGAGGGAGTGTTACGTGGTTTTGGAGTGCAGACCATTTCCATAGCAGTCTCTATTTTTGGGTCAGATTTTGTGCTGGCCTCCAAAATCTCCTTTGCTGTCCAGTCTGCTTGCTCATAAATCAGTCCTGAGAGATGCTTTGTTCCCCCCCAGGCAGCCCCAGCACAAGATAGCGACTCTGAGCCATCTTGGAGCTTTTTTGCTCTTTTACTGTGATATTCAGTACCCCATTCTCTCAGCCTTTTCTTGCCTGTATTTTCAAGTACATAGGCACAATATTGGGCAAGTGTCTTAGCTAGCCTAAAGGTAAGAGGTAGTGGATGGGAAGTAAAGCTTTTAGGAGTCCTGGGGATAAAATAGAGTGGCTTATCAAAATCTCTCACTCCCTGGCTAAAAAGTTCAGGATTTTGCTGCCTCTTTGACAAAACAAAGTCCAACTTGTCACTGTTTTCATTCTGATGATTCTTTTTTTTTTGGTGAAAAAAGCCAATCCCTTTCTTTAGTGAAAAGCCTGCTTTTCAGTCAAAGCCCGGTTTTCAGCAGAAAATGGTGGGAAATTGATCATCCCTATCGAAAACCTGCCTCTGCATCTTTCTGTCACCAAGGCTCAAATGCATGCGAAGCAGCAGTTGCCCTTCTGTGTTGCCTTAGCCGCTCCAGCGAGATCTTGCGTGCTCCAGGCAGGCACGTCAACAGCCAAGCGTAATCTGTGTCTTTGCAGCGAAGGATGATGAATGCCCCCGGTGTCCAGCTGTAATAACTCTGGGTGTTGCTTGGAGTGGTCTTCTGCTGTCAGAAGGGGGAATAGGGTTTGGGCTGGGTGGGGTGAGGAGCTCTAATTATTTGTCAGATAAGAATCCAACCTTCTCTACTCACTGCTTAATTAGGCTGTCCAGAAGCTGGGATTAAAGACTTTGCGTTATTGGCTGAAGAAAAATAAAGACGGTTTAACATGACTTCATCAAGCAACCTTCAACAGCATCTGTTATACTGCCCCAAATCCTGTGTGTGTTTTGAACCCCTGGCCCTGAAGCATGGCAGTGAGTTAGTACTTAGAGATTTCTCCCGGACATTTATCCTGAGTGCTCAAGTTGATGGCCGTGAACCTGACTACTGGGGATGCTTTTTCGGTGTCTGGCTTAATCTGTTTGATAGGCTGTCCATCATTTCTTTTTATTTATTTGTTTTTTAGGAGAGGGGAAATTTGTTACATGGACTCTTGGACAGTTGTGTGCAGTGGCAGAAAACAGCATCTGGCTTGGACCTTGCAGGCTCGCAGCAGCCTAAAATAAACCCAGGGGTGTTTAGTATGCAGGGTGGGCATGAAGCAAAGCAAAAAGGACGAGGTGTTTTCCTGTCCCAGCCCAGGCACTGCTGTATGTTCAATATGGTCATGCTAAGCAGGGAATTTCAGCTGTGTTTAGTGGGGTTTCTGGAGAAAGCATTCTGCAGGCAAAGACAAAGACCTAGTGACTTGGCCCCCAAGAGCTGAGGCTTGGAAAACACTCTCCTGACTTGAGGTTTAGGTGACATTATACCATCTTGAGTGAAACCAAGCCTTCTGCTGCAGGCAAACAACCTGCAACTGCAAAAATGCCTGATGGTCATGCGGTGGGATGGCTCCTAGGGTGGGCACATAATGGATTTATTCTGCTGTTTACAAATGGCTGTTGTTCACATAAAGGCTTTTATTGTGAATGCCAAGTGGTTGGATTTTTAAATATATTGGATTTTTAGAACAGGATATTCATAAATGGTTAAGTTAGAGTGGGGTGAACTGGTGGCTTGCTTTCTCATGGTGATTTGCAGGCTACAGTCAGGGCAAGAGGAGAAAAGCCTCTTCTGTAGCATTGCAATAATAAATAGGAAGCAAGTGTCTAGAGATGTTCAGCATGTTATTGTGCTCCTTAAAATACATATGCCTTGAAGTCTGCCAGGCGTTTTGTTCTACAAAGCATATGGTTTAACAGATAAAATGATTTCTGACCTGGAGACCTGAACTGACAACTTTGGAGGCAAAAAAAACCTAGGATGGCTCCATCTGTCAGGCCTGTTTCATCTCCATGCTGCTTACTGACATTTATGTGTTTGCATCAGGAAACTGCTTCAATGCCCCTTTCTCTCCCTTCCCCAGAAGTCAGTCAGCATCCATTCTCGTGTGTCTTGGCTTGGTGCATGTGTTCAACTCCAGGCTTCTGGCCATAACCTCCTCTTTGAAGGGCTTTGCCATCTCTGTGGCTTGCTGTTTTAGTGGTTGCTTGCTGAGGGAATGGGTTGGTTGCTGGATTCGGTCTGAGGTTTTGAGCAGGATCTCTTCTTGACCTTTCTGGGGGTCAGGAGCTTGCCACAAGTCTTCACAAGTCAAGTTAGCTCCAGCTCCATCTTGATGCCAAAGAGTAATTCATAGATGTCGCTCTAGTGGCATATTCTTTTGGATAACAAAGCTTTGGGTGTTGGCCCTTGTGCTCTGCTTCCATTTCAGTTTGTCATGTGTATGTTTCTAAACTCAAGATCCCTTTTCAGCTTCCTGGCAGTGTTTTGTTTGATAGGACTCTCTAGCCACATCTCGTGAAGTGTATATCCTAGCAATTTCCTGTAATACCTCCTGTCTCATGCAAGAGTTGTCCCTTGCAGAGGTTCTTGCTGGATGAACTACTTGTATCACTGTTGAATTCAGAGGCTGAATGATGGTTTAGAAAGCCCACCTGGCCTCTTCGTGCAGACAATAGTCATTCATCAACCTTGGTGCGGTTGCTGCATTCAGGCCTTGATTGCAGTAGGGAGAGGTAGTGTCCAAAATTGGGTAGTGCCCAAAATTAGGCTTATCTGCCTCCATTCCCTTGGGAGAGAGCAGTGCTCCTTGGGACCAGGCTTCAGGCATCCGCAGCAGCTTGGGTAGTAATAGTGGCTTTACCTCTGGAGGAGGCTGGAAGATAGGACAATGAGACTGGACATGGCCCACGTACAAGTATATCCACATGCACATGCTTTCTAGGTGGGGATGGGTAGCAAGGGGTGGGTGCTACCAGCTCTGCGAGGCTTTACGTGATTAACTTTTCCCGTGTTGCCTCTGACATCTTCCTCCTTCTTGTCTCATTATTCGCACAATATCCCCGATCTCCCTGTGTACGTTCAGTGGTGGAACAGATGATGGCTTAGGAGAGGGGGATTATTTCTCTTCTTAACCAGCAAATATATACCCATGTAGTTATTTAAAGCTGAAACTAAAAAGCCAGTAGCGTCTGAGAACAGAAGCTCCGCTAAGAAGTTTTAAGCAAACATTATTAGATATGACCTCTTATTTATGAAAGACTTTGCAAACGAAAGTCTGTTACCCTCTTATTGCCTCAGCGAAAGACCTATTTTCCCAGTCATCATATCCCCGCCAGCAATCAGTCTGATTAGAGTTTAGGATGATGCAGTAAATATACGAAAGCTCGATTTAACCAACGGCACAGAAGCAAATAATAATAAGTTGGGGCCTTTGGCCATAAAAATGCAGACGTTTACCTTGAATGTTGACTTAAACCATTTCAATTTTGTGCCAAATGAGGCTTGAAATGTATCGCTGAATGTACAGTGTCCAACCAATAAAAATTGCCTTAAATATTGTACCTTCCTGCTGGCAGCGCTACAGAAATTAAACATCTCTTTCTTTGTTGGGGCTCCCTGGAAGCAATGCAATAACCCACTGTTTTTGTTTGTTTGTTTATTTTGGGATCTCGGAGCAAACTGTGAATATTCACTGATGCCGTGCAGGCTTTCTGCTGTCACCTGGACTGTATGGCAAAGTAAAGCTTTGGTGTCTTTCCACTCCAACGTATCCAAGCCTGCAATTTTATGTTGAAGGAGCAGGATATGACAACGGAGGAGTACAGATAGATAAAGCAAAGCTGCTGCAATCTTCATCTCTTCGCTTTACTGAGCTTCCTGATTCATTAGCAGGCCTGATTATCCAGTTCCTTGGCTTTAATCTCTAATTAAACACCACCGCAGACAGCGTGTTTGTGCCAAGCTGAACATAAGTGGCCTCTTCTTAATAAATGTGTAACTATGATCTCTGTACTGTTAACCAGAAAAATTTGAGAGCCTGAAGATCTCAGGGAATGGTAATTGCCAAAGAGACTTGCTTGGCCCCCCCCCCCCCCCCCCCCCCCCCAAATGCACAGTGGATGACTGTTAGGCTTTCAGTATCTTTTAAATGGTAATTCCTTAAATCAAAAGCATTTTTTAAATAATGGAGGGGAGGCCTCTGTGTGTGACTGTCAGGCAGCAAGGTGGTAATTAATCTGTCTGGAGAAGAGTCCAGGAGCTGGAGGTGCTATCTTTTGCTTTCAGCTCTCGGTGTTTCCTCTGCAGGCTTTCTGGGGGGACTGAAGGATGCTCGAGCAGGTGCTAATTCCTGACTGCACTGAAATGTTTTGTTGTCTTGATAGTGGCTTAAAGATGTTCAGTGCTGTTTGAATTTCTGTTCTGTTTTTGGGTTGAGCCTGTGCTTAGGTGGTCCATGTGGGAAAATTATTTGGGGGAAGAAAGGAGGGTAATGTGTTTAGGGTGGAGTAATTGTTGTATGTTACATTATTCTACTGGTTTAGCAGCAAACAGCTTTGAACTGGGTTAGACAGGATCACACCATCTCTGGAAGGGCAGTAACATCTAAATGGCTCAAACCTGATTGCAAAAGCACAGTTGATTACACCTCACTCCTATGTGGGTACTGGCATTTTCTTTAAGCTCTTCTAGCATGCTGCCTAAAATAAGAACAACTTTTTTATGGAAAAGGCATGAAGGGGACAAAGGTTTGCAGCTGGTGCATTGACGCTTATGCATGGACACAAATGTAGCACTGGTTTAGTCCTTTGTTTACAAAATCTGGGACTGGCTAGAAAGCTTTTAGCCAAAACTTTCAAGCCTGTGGTTTAGAGAGACTGAAGGATGTGGATGAGGATGCATGTTCAGGCCGAGGTTGCATCCAGGTGCAGTAGTGTTTGGACAGTGTCTACAGTTGGACAGTGTCTACAATGTGTACAGCTATGCCTGCGTATCCACGTGGGCTGTTTCCCTTGTGCTTTTTAGCTCTTGCCTCTTAAATACCTGCTGCCTTTCCCTTTTGATGATCTGCAAAGTTGGGCTTGGGCAGGGGACAGGAGCAGACTCCCTGAATCCCTCAGGGCAAGGGGCTGTAGTCTGGGTAGAGAAAGGGGGATTGCAACTGCAGAGCAAACAGATGTGGGGTTTTTTTCCCTCTTTACTGTGAACCTACTCCTTTAAAGTCATGGGGGACTCTTCTTTCTCCATGCCCCTGGGGCAGTGGTTCAGCTGTGGAGGCTGCAGCAGCTGGAGAGCTTGCCCCCGTCGCTGGAGGCATTGCTATAAATTCCCCGTGCCCTCAGAGGTCGACGCTGTGCGGTGGACATCTTTCTGGCACTCCACAGCGGAGGGACCGGGCTCTGGGTCCAGCCTCTTGCTGACTCCATGGTGAAACATGGGACTTGTTCTTACGGGCTTGGATGGGGCAGGGCGATGCTCAGATTTTGCAGCCTAGTTCCCAGATGTGCTCTGTAGAGGTGCCAATACCTGCAGCCTAAGGGGCCACCTCAGCCTATGCCCCCCAAATTTAGATGAGTTGGTGTGAGGTGAGATCACCCTGCCTGTTTGCCTGCAGTATGGTACCTCTCAGGCCTTGGGTTTCATAAGGGGTGGGTGGCCTTTTTCAAAGAAGTAGACACATGAACAATCTCAAACCGCCCCCCAGCACCACCTTTTTTTTTTTTCCTGAGCAGATGTGAAGATCGTGCTTTTGTCAGCTTTCCTCCTGCTCAAAAAAGGGAAGAATTTGAAAAGAATATTAAATCACATTCAGGAAGGGTGCGCAGAAGGGATGGGAGCAAGTTTTCCTATCGCACATCAGAGCCGCGTGTCCCACATTCTCTTCCTCGAGGCGGATCCTTTGCCTTGATTTCTTTTCTTTACCTTTTTCTTTTCTTCTGTCAGGACTCCTGGAATAATTAGTTACTAACAACTCTGTGTGTGTGGTTTTAAAGGCATCTTTTATACCAGCAGCATGGGTTCCCTTTGCCACAGCTCTCTGCAGTGGCTCATCCCCTTGAAGATACGCGATCAATACTTCTCCTGAACCCACTGATATACTTGGCCATCACTTAAATATCATTACAGGAAAGATTTCAACGAGATCACTGCACATTATACTTTAAAGTTTGACTTTAAAAGAATGCCTGGGCTTTGCTAAAAGACATTAGTAATGGGATTCTCTATCTTTGAGCTTAATTTATTCTGAAGAGAAAAAGGCCATTATCTTAAATCTTTTTTTTTTCCCCTTTTCCTCCTCTTACAAAAAAGAAAAAAGGAAAAAGCAGGCCTCTGAAGTCCAGTACTTACAGCAAAATCATTGTTTAATTGCTTACTCTGTTAACCCTTTGGAGGAAGGCGAGGTTAGGGAGAGGTGGGAGCCAACTGCATTTTGGTGTCATGTCTTCTGTTGCTCCACAAACAATGCTGGGGTTGCTGTATTTTTCAACCTCTCCTTCTCTTGACCTCTTTTGCTCCAGGATTAGCAAGTTGTGGGGTCATCTTTGGTGAGAAAACTAGCAACATTTCTGTTACACAGTGTTGTAGTTTTGCTATGGGTGTGTCCCAACTAAGCCAGAAGGACGGACAGCAAAATTCTGGGTTTTCTCCATGTTAGCCACCAATTACAGGACGGGAACCTCCATCTGAAAGACTTCCTCATGACAGACAAATCCTCCTTTGGAGAGTTCTTGTTAGCTATGCCAAAAATCAGACCGGAGGTGAGTACTTGTCCATGGATGTATTTTATATGCAGAGACTGTTGGGAACAGCTGTTGGGTTCTGGAGGACTTGATTTCCATCAATACCACCAGAGCAGAGAGCCTCTGAACCTCCTGTTATCTCCAAAGCCTGTGTTGTACTTGTGCTTCAAAATCAAGCAAAAAGCCATACCTTGGGTTTAATTCCACCTGAGGTTAGGTCTTGCCTTGGATTAAAGCCTGCAGAACTCCTTGGGTTAGGCCAGAAATATCACCTAAGCTCAGCTTTCAGCACCAGAAGGTTGGTTTGTGAGACTGAGGAGCAAAACCTGGGAAGGCTTTTCCAATTCAGAGCAAAATGTGGTTCCCCAGAGCGCTGGGATGTGAGCAAGCCTTCATTCACATTAGTGTACTTAACTGCAAAATCTGTGGGGCACTGGAGCAGAGAAGAGCAGAGGCTTTGCCCCAGGGCTGTGGGAAGTGTATTAACTCCAGATGTCCTGCATCTTGGGCTGTGACTTTCCCATTTCACTTGAATTGGTTTCTGCTCTCTGGGGCCCTTCTGGGTGGAGGCAGGACTCTCTATCCCTTAGAGCTATAGCTGCTGGTGCCTGAGTTATCATACGAGCTGAGGATCAATTATACATTAGAGACCTGGTAATGATGAGAATTAAATGAGCTTTTGCTGAAGTGCGCTGTGCTTCTGTTCACCTTCAAATAGAAACTGCTCCGAAGAGCACCAACATCTGCACAAATAATCTGTCTTCTGGAAAGTGCATTGATCTCCTGTTTACATACGGGAGTGCTCTCCTGTTGTCTCTCCTGGGATGATGAGCTCTGCGTGCAAGAATGCAGGATACCATGGTTTTCCGAAGGACCGTGCCTGGTATATGCACATCACCTCTAGCACACGCTTACAAGGCGCACGGAGACAGCAGGGTCCTGTGCCCAGGGCTCAGCCTCCTTCTAGGCTGTCAAGGCTTTGCTGTGTGGTCGTGTGGAACATCTATGTGGATACATATGGATGCTCCAGCTGTTCCAGGTGCTCCTTCACAGATCTGTAGGGAGTTGTCAGCTTTTGCCAAAGGTGCAAAACAATGTTTTTCTTAAAGCATTACTTGATGAACCCAGAAACATGCCTCCCAGGCTACCAGCCTTTTGCGTTGGTGGTGTTCTGTTGTTCCTTCTTTCTGCAACACTTGGGTTAAGTCCACCAAGCTGGGTTTGGCATTTTGCTTGTCCTAGGCCTGGGTGGTTTTAAACAAGGCCATAACTTTGGCCGTAACTCAAGGGCGTGTTGAGTCATTCAAGGTTTCTGGTGTTTTGGATGTTTTCTCATGGCTTTGGTCCTAAGCATGACCTAAACCTAGGTCCCCTGACTTAAACAAGTGTCACTGGGCATCTATAGCATAACCTTTAATTTGTTCAACTTGTGTAGATTGATGTAGAGTCCTCATGACAATGCAGTCCAGTGGTTAAAGCAGCGTCAGGTACTTTTCTTCTGCTATTTGAATCCCTTTGACTCAGTTTCTCCCTACGGTAAAGCTGTATTAATGATGCTTACCTATTTCAATGCAGTTCTGAAGGTTAATTTATTTTTTCTAAAGCACTTAGCAAACATTAAGTGTTACATAAATCTCAAGTATTATTATCCACAAGATGCATTGATTTGCAGAGTGTGGTCATATTGTCTGGATTTCTTTTTTTCCCTTTAAAAATTTCAATCCATTAGAAAGAAGGAAAAAAAACCAAACCCTCATAGCTCTTATACAAGACCAAATAGTTACATAAACAAAGAGCACAAAATGTCTAATCAATGCTAAGGCAAACGGGGCCAATTGTGTATCAGCTCCAGCCTCCAATTATGGTTCGCATGGACTGCACTGGGGAGTCAGGGCTTGCTAGGGTCGATGCTGCTCTGCACGAGTGCAGTGGCAAGCCTGCAGTGCCAGTGCTGGGTGGCAGCTCACCAGCTGCGTGCTGCAGTATGACATTTTCCCACTTTTTCCTTATCTCCATGTCCTGTATGCTACTCTGCGCTGCCTCCAGTTGCCCTTGGTTATTAAAAGGAGCTGCTCATGCGTCATTGGGAAAATCAAATTCTTCCAGCAGAAAGCAGTATTATTTACACACCTATGCCGCTGTTATCTCTCTCAGGACAGGGCAATGCAGACTGGCATTTTTGGGGGTACTGAATGCAACCACAGGGAATAAATCATCAGGGAGCAGCGGTGAAGAGCAGGGTTGCTCCTACAGCTCCTCAATGATGCTGTAATTTACGCTATCAGGAACAGCAGGACAGGAGAGATAACAATGCTTTCTGTTAAGGTGGGGGAACTGACAGAAATGGTGGGGTTTTATTTTTTGGCTGCGTGGCAACGTAACGGCAAGCATTGTGTTTTTTCCATTTTTACTTGGAAAGCTAAGATGGAGTAAGCAGAGACTATATGGTTTTTGGCCTCTTCAGAGCCATGAAAGGTGTCCCCTTCCCAGCTCCAAATCAATCATACCTCTCTTAGACTCATCAATTTACAGACAGCATGAAACCACCTGCTCCCTACATCCCCAGGTTATTTTCTTTTTGTGAGAAATTCTGAATTTTGCAGTAGTGCAAGGTAGCAAGAGGCAGGACGGTTGTAACCAGGGGCTGAGCCGAGCGAGTTGCACCTACCTTGACTTGCTCCTGTGGCTTGCAGAGCCCAGCTCTGGTGTTCCCAACTCCCCGCTGCTCACGTCTGGGCTGAGACCATGCAAACTTGTTTCATGCAAGCCTGTAAAATCGTGAGCTTTTGAGTAGAGATGGAGTTGCCGATCCTGGAGGAACCAGCTCTTGCTGGTGGGCTCTAGTCTAGTGTTGATGGTTCAAGTGTTGGGTCTTCCCTGGGGCAGAGTCATGCCAGCTCCTGCTGAATCCTCTTATCCTGCTTATTTTCACTGGAGAAAGGGGATGTGTGCTGGTTGCACCAGGCTCTAGGGCTTCTCTGCCCTGTTTTCTCTCGTGTGTGGTAAGCACTTGAATTTTGCCATGGTGCACTGGTTTCCGAGACCTGGAAAAGTGAAGAAGCCGTTGCTTTTCAGCAAGCCAAAAAGCAAGGGGACTTTTAATTGTTTGCTACTGGATGGGATTCATGTTTGCAGAAGTGCTTTGACATTCTAGGCAGATGGACCTGACAGAAGTGCAGAGCGCTGTTGTTCTCCTCCAATGACAAGATGTGAAAGCTGAAGATGCTCTTGTAACAAACTTCCCTAAATTTGAAGTGTGCTGCGGGTTTCAAAGCTGGTCTGCTCGGTGCCTCTGCTCTTCAGAAGAGTGGTCCTTCTGAGGCAGTGATTACAGCAGTAAGTGTGTACTGCTGAATGCGATCTCTCTCCTGCAGTACACGCTTTCATTGTCCCAACCACATTTTGGTATTTGCCATAAGCCATGCGCTCTTAGGAAAAACCATTTGCAAGATAAGTAAAGGAAAATGTAATCCCTGAGTGGAATGAAGGGTGCTTTGAAATGAATGGGGGATAATCCTTTTGTTGTCTGTTACAAATGCACTTTATTTCTGCATTATCTGAGCATGAGAATAGACTGTTCGCTCAGCCAACAAATCCACTGCAGCACCCTCTCCCCAATGCGTCAAGCCCAAGTGGCAGGCGGCGGAGCAGCCTCTGAACTTCCTTAGGTCGACGGCTTACAAAAAGGTTTCTTTTGAATTTCAAAATCCTGCTGATGTGATTATTTTGGCACTTGCAATGTGCAGAGTCTTGGCTTAAGTCACGCTAAAAGACGTAGGTTGAGATTCACAAAGCGGTCTGAGGGATCTTTTTAGCTGTCTACCTGCCCTTCATTTTCTGTCAAGATGAGTAGGGAAATCTGCCGAAACTGCTTTTAAAATCACAAAGCCCAAGCTCTGCCCCAGGGACCTGGTAGTCGGGGTAGAAGAATTTCTTCCTTCTGCTTTCAGTGTGTTTTCCTTTCTCTTGTTGGCAAATTTCTCATAGCAAGTTCAAGCCCATTGACTTATGCAAGGAGATGCTTCCAGCTTTTGCAGAGAGTGGACATTTTGACCCGCGTGGCCAGCAGCCAGGCGTGATCCATCCGGCTACACCGGCAGAAAGTAAAGCTCAGAGCTTAAAGACTAAATGCTGCATAGTCTTGAACGGTAGCAGCTATTTTCAGCTAACGTTAAAGTCCTTTAGTTACTGCAGGCATTGATTCTTGGGGCCTGTAAAATGAGTCACAGCATGGCTTCTCCTTGGTTTTTTTAGTGAGTAACCTAAGTTCAGTAGATATGTCATGAGATATATTTGTTCACTCTGATTTTATTGCCTGCCATACCCAGCCTCCAGCCAGCGATTCAAAACTTCCTTATACTCTCCCTCCCTCCTGGTTTGATGCATAGTTTCCCATCGTGTTTCCATGGTGTGTTGAAGACAGGATGCAGATTTTTTTTTTTTCTTTAGGTTTTGTTTTTGCTTGAGGAAAGTCCTCGGAAGTGAGGTCTGTCCTGGGTTGAATGGCGTTGCACAGCTTGCAACCTGGGCGGTGTCTTTTGCCAGGTAAATTGCCAGCAGCAATGCTTGATGCTCCAAAGCAGGAGATATAATGGGGTCCCATCAGAGCCCAGCTCTGCGGGGACCATCGTGCCTTTCCCTAATCAACAGGTCCAAGCCTGGAGCTCCCAGCAGTCCCACAGCCTTTAACATGGATGGTATCAGTCTTGGAATAATCCAGTTGCTTTTAGTAAAACAATTATAGCTGGTACAATTTGTCTTTGCAGGCATAGTAATTAGGGGAGAATAGGAAATTAATTAAAAAGCTAATTATAAAGCCCATGAATGTTGTTTTTGAATCTTTAAATGAATTTACTTTTGCTAAATGCCACCTTCTCTGATTTATTCGGCTCTGGTGGTGGTAGTAGGTGGGGAAACTGAGGGAAACAAAACATCGGTTCCTGACGCAGCGTGATGCTGTGCTGTCTTCTAAGGAGATTATGCCATATATGATCGAAAAGACACAGGAACAGCGCTAAGCTGACTGTAAGCCTGTTGTCTTCCAGCTTTTTCCATTATAAAGCACAAAGGAAATTCAAGTTTTCTGCCTCCTGGAGTCTCATGCTATTCTAATCTAAAGCTAATCCCTTCAAACAAGCATGCTGTCTGCCCTTGGAGCAGGTTTGTCATGGAGTCTGGCTTTCTTGGGAGCTGCGAAGCACTGCAATTAATCTGGGTGTTTAGGTGGCTTCTTCTAGACCACGTTGTGCTCAGCAGCAATTTAAACCAAGTGTCCACTGGTAAATGGTAAAAACTACCCAGGGAAAACATGTGATGTTCCCATGCATAGCAAATGTATTCATTAGCATCAAAGCTATTACGCAGAATACCAAAATGACCTTGCAGTCATTAGAAGCTAGGTATGTTATGACTTAAGTTTAGAGGGACTTGCATTACAATGTAAAATCTAATTAGTGTTACCTCTACTAATTGCTACATATTGCTGAGGTATATAAAAATAAATGCATGATTGATACCAGGTACCATCAATGCTAAGGCTAGCCCCTGTTTTTAAACAGGAAGAGAAATTTACTGCCATAATGAGTAGCAGTAATTTAGTTACCTTCATTGGCACCTTGTTAATGCATCTCTTGTTGGCTGCCTGAATGTAAAGAAGGTTTTCCTGTGTGGGTTGTGACCGTAGGGTTCACCAGTGCCCTTTGTAAGGCTGAATCAGACTGCTGGAGTCTGTGGGTAGAAACAGCGGAGAGAGCTGGTGGGGAAATATAAGCAGTGATTGGCGGTGGTGGTGGATTTGCCAAAAAGCTGGTCCGAGTGCCTCGCACGAGGCTGTGGCCATGGATTTGGGGTCAGAGCCTTCACCTGTGCTGCTGGCATTAAGTAAAGGGAAAGGCTGAGGTTTTTATCCCCAGGTGCCTGTGTGTCCTCTCCCCAAAGCTAAGACTTTTGTTCTTGGGGCTTGCAGATCTTGGTATGAAGTCTCTCTGAATAAGCTAAGAATAAGCGATGGGTTGACCAAGGAATAATTTCTGCAGGAGGCTGTGCTCTGTGTAGGCAATGGCTGTATTTTCATGTGTACAGGTAATGAGTTACTCTTTTAATAAAGAGAACAATTTTGCCTTTGAACTGCCTTGCTGGTGAACAGTACAAGTAAAGTAAGGCAAGCTTGGAGTTAAGTGAACAGACCTGACAGTAAAGGTGTTAGAAATGGAGTTGGTGTGACCAGTGCTTCTATGAACCAGTAGTTTTGTTTCTGCCGTAACTACAAGTAAAGAGGTGGGTGGGGGTCTACCACTGAGGGAAGCAACTGTGAATATGTTAGAAACAAACCAGCAACTGAGAACAACTGCAGACGCAAAAGCTTCCTATTGGAAAAGGCTTGGCATACCTGAATTGCTGACTTCTGGACGCTTTTTGCTTCTCAGCTTCACAACACTTTTGTTTCCTGGCTGCCTTGGTGGGGTTTTTTAGTTGTTTGTTTGTTTGTTTGCAATAACTGGGTTAGAAAAAATTGAGCTGCTGATAATTAAAATGAAATCTTTGTTCCATGTGGTCTCTAGTCCTAGGAAGTCATCATCAGAGCCAGACAGTGATATTTTGATATTCTAGACTTTTATTTTTTGATATCTGGAGGGAAGTTACAAAGCAGGGAAGGACAGCAGGCCTAGCAGTTCTATAATCGCTTTTTCTAATGTGCAGTATCATGGGACGCCTCTTAGATGTCTCCACAGTGGCTTCTGTGTGCTTCAAACACGTGTGCTGTTAAATGCAGAAACCAGCTACTGAATTAATGAATGTGGCTTCAAAGGACCCTCCCCCCTTTCCCAAGCTGGAGATCTGAAGGCGATCTCGAAGTGGGTGACATGCCTTTGAAAATTATGCAGCGCAAACAATAAACCTCATTAAATAAAGTCAGCAAAAGCAGCACAGAAATCCAATGTGGAGAACGGACACGGGGGGACCGACGTGGGGCTTCCTAACCAGGTCCAAGGCAGGCAGTAGCAAAAAATGTGTGCGTGCTGCGTTGGGGAGCTGGGAGCGGAGCAGAGTGCATCTGTGTGCCCATCGCTATCAGGTTGTAGCATTCCCTCTGAGGAGCTTTTGGATGTAGAAGTCAAGCAGAAGGAGCCTGGGTACGATGCTAGCGAGTCTTATGTTGCAGGCTGACTCCAGCAGTGCACGGGCAGCTCTGCCAGTGGCGGGGTTTGGATGGGTTTCTTGTCTCCTGAAAAGAGTTGGGCGCTGCAAGGTGGAGCTGCTTACCTGCTCCTTCACGTTGGTGGTGGTGTGGGGAGGGTTTTTCTAAGCAGGATGAAGTCAGTGCTTTGACAGGCTGTGGTCTCATTTATACCTGAATGTCTGTTTAAAGTCTGGTCCACTTCTAATGTGAAGAGCACTCAGCTCACCACCACCATCTCCAAAGAGGACCCACCCTCCTGTTGGGCATGGGGCCAGCTTGGCTGCCCCGATGCTTTGCCCGTTCTGAAATGAGGATTAATGAGTTCTTCCATCTGATACTTGTTTGAGATTCGCCATTTGGGTTCATTTTAAGCTAATTTTATTCTCCATGTCGCTGGCAATTTATGCAGCAAATGCAATTATTGGAGATGAACGCCTGCCACAGCTGAAGGCTAGAAGTGCCACTTCCTTGGATGCGCGAGGAGCGGAGAGCTGGGGAATTGGGGCGGGGGGAGGGAAAAGGAATATTAGAAAAATAATCTTTCCCCACAATACTCTCAGAGCTGATATGCACACCTTCATAAAAAAGTAATTTAATTTTCCCAGTGCAGCACGAAAAGGAGATCTAATTATCCACTTCTAAATTGCTTTCTTAATTTTTCAAAACATGGCTTTTTGTTTATGTCTTTCCCTGAGCCCTGCTTAGAGGCTGCCGTGGAGCTCACCTCCATATGGAGGTCAGCGATAGAGCCACCTGGAAACATACTTTCTCATGATAGCAGGTGTCGGAGCTCCTAATGCACCACGTCTGCCTTTTGTCCGTGGTAATGGTGCTGCTCTGCAGAAGATGTCCTCCACGCAACGGTGCAAAAGGCCAGGCCATGCTGGTAATTTGGGAAGTAGCCCTGGAGCTTGGCTGGGGATGTGCATCAAACTCACGTTGATTATTTTCTCGAGGTTTGCGGGAGTTTTGCTGCCTCAAAGCTCTGCACTTTTGCTGGTTTCTGCATTTCTGGGTCTCGCTTGGAAGCGTTTGTACGTCCTCGTGGTCTGTTGTGCATCAGTATCAAAGAGTGTAATCCTCTGTAATGAAATTTCTGGCGTCTCCTAGAGATTCCCGCAGGCGCTGCCTTTTAGGCTGTTTATTTACCTAGTACCTGGACAATACTTTCTGCCGAGTCCCCAAAGGCCCGTACTTCTGCAGGAAGCTCTTATAAAAATCATCAGCCGGTGTTAGAGCAAAGAGAAGTGTTTGGGGGGGGGGGGGGGGGGCACGACACACACACCAAAACCAAACCCCTTGGTTTTGATCATATTGCATAGTGCCCCTCTCCACGCTTCATTTATTCTTCACATGGATTTCCCTAAAGTTCAGCTAACAGGCTTGCCTTCTGAATTTAAAATGATGTACACACACACCTTCTCTAATATTTATAGGATAAATGCTAAGCTGTACTTTAGTGATTATCATGAGTTTCTGAAAAACAGATTTCAGATGTTGGAGATGACATGACACCTTCAATTATTTACCAGTAACTGTTTTCACACTGCCGGCTACAATTTGTCGGTGTTAAGGTATTCGAAGGCTCACAAAACAGTTCAGACATATGTTGCCCATGTTTTGAACTTTTTTTGTGTGGTATCCCACTGTTAAATTCTCCCTCTGTGTGCTCCCCTGTGTTGTTGGGACTGGGCAATAGGTTTTGCGCAGAAAGCCACAGGGGTGGCTTTTGTCTCACTGGTGCTGGTGGATTTTTAAATTTTTTTTATCCCATTTTTTCCCCCCCCAAATTTTAATGGCAGCAAACCAGAGCTTTTTAGGTTAGCTTGCACCTTACCGGTTTGAGTGTGGCTGGTTGCAACAGGGGATGCACAGCTACAGGGTCAGAATTGGTCCCTGCCATCTCCAGCCGGATGCGTGCGGGTCAGGGACTACGTGGGACTGAGCTGTTAGCTGCTTGTGAAGCTCGCCTGCAGAGCCTGCCTGTTCAATAATGCTCTAATTAACTACTGCAAACTTCAGAGGACCCAGCTAACTATAATTGAGAGATCAACAGAGGCTGCAATGAAGTTAGATGTGCATACTAATTACTGAATTATCTAACACCTGCTTTTGAGAGCAGCACCAAAATATAAATACATTTTGCATTGTAAGGCCCTTGCTATAAGGAATGCAAGATCTTGTGCGAGCGAGAGATGAAGTGCCTTGTCAGACAGATCTTAGATCCCTTTTAGTGTCTGCAGCTTCCTGGAGGCGGCTGCAAGACCTCATTTGACAAATCTCTATCCTTTATTTTTAGTCAGGGTATTGAGGCTGTCATGTTGCAGGCTCAACCTGCAAGGAGCCAATTAAGCAGTATTCCAAACATTAAATCAGATGCTCCCGAGGTGGTGGTGAAGATGATGATGATGACGTACTTTGCGAGGCCCTGGTGAATTCTTTTGGCACTGCAAGTTTCATGTCACTGTCCAACTGACACTCGATTCGCTGCCAGCTCCCGAAGCCTCTTGGAGGAGGGAAAGAAAATAGGAGTAAAAAAATAAGGATTCATTCTTCAGCTGCTAAAGTGACAAATATAAAGGTTAAATGTCCCAGACATTAGTGCAGTGGTCTACTGAAGGTCTGTTGCCAATCATTCTTGGCATGAGGAGGAGAAACAAGTGAGGGGAGAGAAAACACTGCTTTTTATTATTATGATTATTTTTCTTCTTATTCCATTCCACTTTTTTTTAATACTGATCTAAGGTGCGATTTCCATATCATCAGCTCAATCAGCCATCACCATCAGCCCTCTGAAGGCAATAATTTTCTGCTAAGCAATTTTTTCACTGTGCTGGAAGAAAAATGAAACCAGCGTTTTCAGTGCTTTGTCCAACCTGCGTGTGGAACGGTTCACCATCTCCCCCTCAACAAGTGGTTATTCACTTTTTTCCCTCTGCTGAGGATTAAGCTACTTACCATGGAAAATGCTTGAGCTTTGCTATTCCCCCCCCCCCCCCCCCTTTCTTTTTGAGTATCATATTTGCTTAAGTGTCATAAGACTTGTTGGCTGTTTTGATGGTTTCAAGTAGTATTGTTTAGGTTTGTTACAGAGCTGGTTGCATGCTTTGCTGTTGACAACTAACTATTCCATCCCTCCTGAAAGGCAGGAGCTCTTGTGAAGCCTCCTGTTCTTGAAATGATGCTTTTAGTCGTTGTTGTCGTGATGCACAAAGCCTTGAAATCCAAAACTCTTGAACGTGTTTGAGCCAAAGCCAGGTAGGTGAGCAGGTTGGCAGGGCGAATTTTTTTCTTGCACAGCTGTGTGTTCGCAGAGCAAGTAACCTCTTCTTTGGACTCTCATCCTAAACAAGATGTTGTTGACCTCTTGGAAAGCCAGAGATGACTTGCCCATTGCTGCCTTGTCCCAACGACTCTCTCCTCTTGCTTCTGATCGAACGGCCTTGCACGGATCCACGTGAGGCATCTCCAATATTTAGGAGAAGGGGGTTGTTAGAAATTCCTCTCTCGCTCCTCTTATCAAAAGCAAACCTGGGATTATTGACTGCTTGTGATGCTAAACTTCCCATACGCTGGCCTCAGCCTACTGCTTACTTTGAAAATCTTTTTGTAACCGCAGTTGCCAAGCAACTGTCAGCTGTATTTCTAAGATGCTTACCGCCTTCAAGATGTTGGGACCCAAATGCTGCCGTTACGCTCTCCAAGATTACAGTTTTCCCCAGGCAGTGGGCTTTGTGAAGGCCAGGTAGTGTTCTTCCAATTTTGTCCTTGTTTCCGCTTGCTTTATTAGCGTGCTTTCACAAAGCTCTCTGTCTGCTTACCCCGTTGATTATCTCGCTGGTTAGGCTCCAAGGGGGTGCCTGGCTCTCCCCATATGCCCTTCCAGCATGTGCTTTAACACTTGGTGTGGTAGTGAGTGCATGGGCTGGAAATCCCAGTGTTGCCCCTTGTAACCAGTAAAAGCATTCCAGTTGTGTTGTATTTTTTCTTCTTATGGAAAAAAAAAATTCTTTTTGGTAGGAACTAAGATCAGAATTAACGAAAAAAGAAAAGCTGGGTGTATTGTGTCTTGGAGTCGGTGCTTGCAGTGCCTCATGGACAATGTAGCTGGGGGTGCTGTTGCCTTTTGGTGTGCTCTAGGCTCTTTGGCCAGGCTCCGGTCCTTGTGCAGGAAAGCAGGTGCTCCAGGTTGTTTTTGCAGCAGGAGAAGCCTGGTAGCATCTCTCATGGTCTGCACAGAATGAGAGGGCCAAGGGGAAATTAGGAGCCCATCAAACTTTGTCTACAGAAGTGCTTATTAACAGACTCCCTCTGTACATGGATATGCATGGTTTATTTCATTTTAGTGCCAGCCTATTCCATTTGGGTTAATAAAAGAAATATCCGTTCTATTAGGTGCATTACAGTGACAAAGCACCAAGGGAGAGGGAAGCTGCGTGCTTGTCAGCCGCCTGAGTATCGGGCTGTCAGTTGTGCCATCAAGCCTTCCTGCTTATTTGCAATTTTATTTTCAGATGTGATTGACATCTGGAGGCTCTGACATTCTCGGCACAAACATACAGCCTGTTATTATGCTTGCATTAACATTTTGATAAACACACAGTGCAGCATTGAAAAAGTAATTACATGTCATCACATCTCTGCCTCATCAAAGAAAACTTTGCTGTGTAATTGCTCCAAGATTTACCCAGGTACAATGTGCTGCTTCCAGTAAAGGCTCCTTTCTATTGAAGAGTTTACATTTACCTTTTAAGATGCACAATATCTCTTCCCCATGGGGCTTTCTTGGGCTAAAATAAACTTGGCGATATAATTTAGCTTTCCATAAATATGCTTGGATATTAGAGTGCAGTACTCTTTGCATAATAGTTATTTAATGCTTGATGTAAATATGCCGTGTATTATATGGGCTAAGCTAGCAAGGTAAGTTTTTGACGACTGGGAGAAATAGCGCATTGTTACATTGGTTTCTGCATTAGCAGAAGGGCCCTTTTGCACTTATATCAGTACTTCTCACAATGACATCTAATTTTACAATAAAGTGAGCCTAGCTGAAGTGCCTCGCTGCAGATTCTAAAATATTGGCTATTTCCTCGCTTGTAAAGGACTTTTCTGATGTGTCTCTGGAAGAGGTATTATATGGAAGAATACAAATAATTCCAAGGGGTTTTTTTTTTCCCCCCTTTCCTTCAGAGCTAAGCAAGGAAGAGAAAACCTTATTGATGTTCAGTCAATAAATCTTGCAAGACAGACACTGAAAGACCTGAATGAAAGGTAGAAGGGAAAAAAAGTCTATGATGATAAAACAGGTGAAAGTGGTCAATCGGACAATTGTTAGCCACGGAGTGTTTTCAGGTTATTTTATTTAAGGTGCTACGTGCCGGCCAAGTCAGATCACTCCTTACTGGGTAGCCTGGATAATAACACAAGCCTGTTTCTGCTGCTGGCTGATGGGATTTTATTCCCTTTTGTCAAAGAGCGCTTGTCTGGACTCTAGAATTACAAGGTTTAAGTTGTGTCCCTGGTTCTGGTGTGGTAAGGTACTTAACCTTGATATTTCATACCAGCAGGCAATGTGTTGAATATTTTGTCTGTGCATTTTAATTCTTACCTTGCAAGCTTTCTTTGTTGTCTGTGGCTTGCTGGAGGAGATGTGGGGGCTCGTGCATCATGAAGTGGTTGGTCTAATGCCTCTTCTGGAGAGGAAAGTAATTCTCAGGGTTGTTCATGAGAGGAGCTTTATGAACAAATACTTTGAGATGCCTTTTCTCTCTTGCTATAGCAGTAAGGAAAATGAGTGAGGAATGGCCTTAACAGTCATTTCTTCCCGTCTTCTGTCCTCTGCCTTTCATCAGGGCTTCTGTTTCCAAAGGAAAACGTCCCCCTTCCTTCTGCAGGAACAAATTTTTTCTGCTTTATTCTAGAGGTGTAAGGGGAATGATGTCTAAAGCTTTTTCCTCCTTGGCCAGCCTGCCTCCAAGGGGGTCTGAGCCCATTACTGCCATGTAGGATGGGAATTGTGCCAACCTTACAGCTGCCACCACCTGAGCACATTGTCTTTTCCCAAAAAAACAGTTCCCTTTTTTTCCCGGGACCGGTGCACGATCTAACAGAGGTGCCTGACCATACTGAAGCAAGCCAGCCTCTCCTGGGATTGGGATCCCTAAAAACCACCTCCTCTTGGAGGAGCCTTTCTCCAGGAGATGCCAGCAAGTGGTGGAAGACAAGAGGCGCGTGGGGTCCCGCTCAGGAGCGTTCCGTTGTGTGCTCTGGGTAACAGTGCTGCCACACACGTTGGCCGGGAAGATCAGCATCGCTGACCTTGTTGGGAGGATGACTGTTGTAATAAGAAGCATTAAAGACGGACAGAATGGCGTGCATTTCCAAGTGTGTTTAATGGTTTGATAATGCGATGTTAGTGTCTATTAATCCTCTAAGGAGATTGGTATTAGCTCGGCTTTAGCACTAGACTGAATAAATACGCTAACAGGATGCACCCAGGCTTGCGCCTGGAACATCTGTATCCAACATCTGTATTATTATGATTATAGGCTTGTGGCCTATATACAGTATCTATGAAATTAGATCTGGTATTATACCTTTAGAGCAGCTGGGATAGGTTAATTCCCCCGATTTGCTGCCCATGACAGCCGGAAAGGCTGGAGGAGCAACCCTGGGCGATGCTCAGGGACCCCGTATCGCCATGGGGAGGTGGATTGGTCCCGTGGGTTTTGCAGCGGCTGGTGGGGAGAGAGCAGGCGCTGACCTGTGTCTGTCGAAGGTCAAAGACTGGGCGAGCGAGGTTAAGTGATTATGGCACAGAGGGGTCTTTCTGGAGTCATGTTTAACCTTCTGCTTTCTTGCCTTTTATGGGGGAACGGCTCCCTGGATTTTAATCTTTTCCATCCCGATGGATGCTGTGAGCAAAGAGCCAGGCTGCTTCATCCAGAAGCTTCAAAGTGTCGTCCCCCTAACATGCAGCTTTGTAGCCAAGAGGAGCTGAGGGATTTGGGCAGCATCAGACCATGGCCATGGTCTTCCAAGGGGCTTTGAGCAGGAAGGCATCCACACCTACGTATGAACACCGAAGGGGGGAAGTCCCATGCGCTGTCCTCCCCTATCATGGTTTATTTATTGCATTACTTATCCCAAGGAGCCATTGCAAGTGGCTCACGATTCCTATTCATCTTTTCAGCCCTTACCCATTTACTTTCAGGACATTTACATTTAAATGTGTGTTTCTGCAGAAGCTTTACAGGAAAGCAACATTGGACAAAAAAAAAAGTTTAAAATGCATTTTTCATGCTCTTTCATACTCTATTGATTTTGTTTTTTCTCATTTTTTCTTATAAAGAGAAGGTTTTCTAATACATTTTTCAGAAATAAAGGAGTCAGCAGTTCTACCCTCCTAAAGCAATAGTTATTCACCTAGATTATAAACAGAAATTGTGAGGGAGGGCTATTTATATAAATTTCCTCTTTCAATAAAATGAATATTGTGAGAAAGCAAGCAGCTCGCAGAGCACGGTTCCCAAGCGGACAGTTCGGTTGCCGAATTTCTCCCTCGCCTGGACTGCTGGTGATGGGCAACGCGCTTTGCTTTGCCCATGCGTGAGAGCTGGTGAGAGAAGGGAGCTGGGAGATGCTTGCCTATTGCCCGTGCAAGCACCTTGTAGGCAAAAATCAGTTTTCTCTTGTCACAAGGCAAGACTTTTTTGTAAGCACTGGATTGCTGCGGTTTGACATCGTTGACATCCAGAATTCCACTTCTCAGTTTGAAATGGCTGTTTTCAAATGCTGTTTGTGTTGGTCTTTTTGAATAAGGGGGGGGGGGGGGGGAAGACGACATGCAGCATGTCAAAATTAATGAGAAGAATTGCTGTCACTGACTTGATTGTCTAATCTTCCAGATTTTTTTCAAGTTAGAGACTATTTCAGAAATGTTGATAAGGTTGAGGTTTTCTCTTTTTTTTTTTTTTGTTGCATTTGTAAGCATGATTATTTTTGAAACTTCAAAAAAAAAATTATAGAACCTCTCTCTAGCTGTATTTTGATGTAGACAACCATGTATCTCGGTTAAGTTCCTAGAGTTGTGAGAAGCTGTCAATGATAGTCAATAATATGCCCTTTTGTATAAAATCTGCTTTCTCGGTTTGGTGGAAAACAAATGGGACCATATATACTAAATGACAAACTTTGGCTCAGAGGCTTAGGTCTTTTTTTTTTTGTCTGTTTGGCTCTGCAAAATTGGAGCCCAGTGGCTGTTGAGTCTCGGTCAGGCAAGGGAGGGACTGTCTTGCTCTTATGCTCCCACCTTGGGCACTTGCAACTGCAGAGGTTTGGGCAAACAGCACAAATTTTGAATTAAATCTCTTAATCTGTTTTTTTTCTTATTTCCCTACTGCTGCTATTACTACTATTATTAATGATATTAATTATTATTAATAAAACATTGCTATTATTATTGTTGTTGTTATTGTTATTATTATTATTATTATTGCTTGCTATGTGCCTCTGGAACATCATGCCTCTTCCTTGCTCTGAATCTCTGCAGTCTGTCCCTATTTACTGCAGGTGAGCTCTCCCTTCCTGGCTTCTTGCTTGGGGTTATTTCCTCCTCCCCCACTTCTGTGGACCAAAATGTCCTTTGCTGGCTGCGAGAACCTCCCTCTTCTATTTATCCTTGTTCTTTGTAATCTCGTACAATGTGGCTTAATCAACCCACTGGTGCTCTGCTGAATCCTGTCTGGGAGACACAAAAGAATTAAAGCAGTCAGGTGTTGAAAAGCTTTTGCCCTGCCTCTGTGGTTGGCTCCGTGAGAGCAACCCTTGCTGTGCCGAGAGCTGCCGGGACAGAACAAGCTGCTCTTGGTGGTAGTGGTGCTAATGGCATCGACCTGGACAGAGGGGCTCTGCCACCCCGTAGTCCTGTATTTCAGATTTCTAGCCCCTAAAACGTGCCTAGCAAGTGGTGGCCTGCTGTGAACCAGAGCTTCTGCAGACCACCAACCTCTCCTCACAGTGAAGAGGAGTGTCTCTGCCCCAGTTTGTGCAGAGGACTTGCAGAGAAGGCTGGTGCTGCTTCTGGACTGGTGCACCTCAGGTGTTTTGGACATAGCATCGCTTAAGATGGCCCTTTAGAGATGCTGCTCCTGCATGCACCGCTTCCATCTGTCACTGGGGGAAACTATCGGTTTAATTTCATTTCTATCTGCCCTTCCTTCCCTCTTGGTGCTGATCTCAAAGCCTACTGTGGTTTGTAATAACTCGTAGTGAAGGGCATGGAGTTGCCCCATGGGAATATCACTTTCCTATGTCCCATTGGATTCATTAATAACAACATTATGTTATGATGTTTCCCCCTTGTATTATTCTATAGATTACTTTTATTATGTAGATACAAACCCTTTGATATTGTAATTGTGAAGTACACGTTATGAAGACAAATGTGTTTGGCTTAATGAGAATGGATTGCCAATAAAAGCTGAAATAGGGGAAAATGTGTTGTGGGGTTGGTTTTTTTTTTTAGCGTTAACCGTCATAAAAAGTGCTGTCAGACTGAGCATTCAGCAGAAAAGACCCTCAGATGCAAAGAGTATTTTTAGTCTGTTGATAAAGCACTGACTTCCGGAGCGTCATAATTATCTGATAAAAAGGGGAAGGAAAAAAAAAAGCCACCTCAGATTGCTATAAGGCTGAGGAAAATCAGTGAAAGGATGAAGCGTAGCATGGTGTGCACAGCAGAGGTGGAGCCGGACCAGTCCTGGTAGCCTGTGGGGTAAGAAGTCCTTTTGGGGGAACTCGCGGGTACCCCACCAGGAGAGCAGCCGACCGCAGGCTGTGTTTGCAGGTCTGTCTAGAGAGGGCAGACAATAACCCCAGTTTGGGGTTAGAGTGATGTGCTGGAAACCAGCAAGCTTGGAGGGCCTGAAACATGGTCCTGCCACCTCCTCGTGCCAGGGCTGCTGTCTTTCTGCTCTTCTTGCCAGTGATTTCAGAGGTAGGCACAGATAAGGGGAAAATATATTGCTGTCACGCATCTCGTTTGCTTTGTCCCCAGTGCTGACTGGCTTTATGGGACTCCTCCTGCGATGCCAGGAGGTATATTGCCTTCCTAAGCCCATAGAGAGGAGAAATGCAGTGCTGCTTATCCCATGGAAATGTTTTGTGAGGATTTCAATGGCACACAGACCTGTATTGAACTGCCGTGCAGTGGGCGGGGAGCATCCCTATTCCTCCTGCTTTGCAGATGGCTATGGAAACTCTCCCTGTGTTAAAGGGAGGACCCGGGATTTCAAAACGTGAAAGGGCTTGCCTAGGTATGGCTTGCACAATGCAGGCGAGAAGTCATCCTATGGCCAGCTGGGAGGAGAGGGATCCAGGGATCCCAGCACCCCGAGCTGGGCTCAGCATGCTTTTCTCTCCCTCCATTCCTGAATTTACTAGATAAGAGCTGTTTGCGCAGAGGAAGAAGGCTTGCACAAATACACACGTCCAGACACGGGCACGCCTCCCTGAACACGCATCTCCAAGACACTCTCTGCTAACCTGTGGCTGCCAAAGTGAGATAACTCGGTGCTACCAGCCAAGGGATTCGCTGGCGAGCTAACAGATGGAAGGAGCCCTCTCCCCATCTGACACGAGCACAGATTTAATCAGCTCACACTTTCCTTTTCCACCTGGCATAGATGCTGGGAAATGTATCTTGATTTGCCTCCTCCCAGCTCTCCCCATAGACTCTTGACATCTTTGTTTTTTTGCGACTTAACAGCAGCAATTGCAAGCAAGCACTTTGCCACCTGTCGCGGGGACAAGCCCAGTCCCTCCCTGGCTGTTGCAAACTGCTTTGCGTTTCGGGCTCTGCCGGACGGTGGGGAGCAAGGGGAGGCGAGACGGGGGTAAAACAGGATGGCAAAGAGAGCTGGTCCAGTGCTGGGGCTGTTGGCTTTTTACATTGGGTGCCTGGTTCATTTCCATGCTCCCCATCGTTCTTCCCAGCTTTAGAGAAACATTTAGGCTCAACTTTGTTCTAGATGTTGGTGAAAGTGGGACTGTTTCATGCTTGTAGGTGTTCCTGTTGCTCACGAGTTTCTTAATATTTAATGTCTTGCGTTCTTGAAACCCACCTCTTGGAATTGGATACTGAACGTAAATCTGTTTTCAGTAAGAGAATGGAGGCAAAAAACCCCCAGATGCCCTCAAGCACTATATTAAAGCTTAAAAAGATTTTTTTTTTTCTTTGAGATGGGAAAATGAATGAAAGCCCCAGCAAAGGAGTTTTGTTGCATGGGAAGAAAGAGGCTCCTGCAAAGCTGTTGGCTACTTTCTTGAATAGATCTCACCAAGGTTCTGTGAGGAGGGAGGTGTCTGTTGTATGAATGGGGAAACTGAGGCACAATAGCAAGCTGATCAAGGAGGAGAGAAGCCAAGTCCCATGTGCTGTACGTGGTAGCCTTAGCGTAGACTATTGTCCTGTTAGAAAGTGGACTAGACTAGTTTGTGTTGCCTGTATTGAATAAAATGCTAAAAAAAATCAACATGGAAGGGGGGGGGAGAGGGAGGGAAGTCAATCCCTGACTGTGTTGTCCATCTCAGCAAAGCTGTCAGAGTTAAATCCTAAACACAACCATTGAAGGCAAGTAAATTGAGAAGTGAAAAGTATTTTATTAGTATTCTGGTATTGATTTCTTAATGGCTTTTCTTCCTGGAAACCAGGAAAATATTTACTCTGCTTGTAAGTTGCTTGGGGCAGGGGCTGTCTGCGGGGCAGCAGGGGTCTGGTGTGAGATGACGTGAAGGGTGTCTGACTCCGAGCCCGAGCCCCAACCTGGCACTGGAAAGGAGATGGCCAGAGAAGAAAGTATAGAAACTTTTGCAAGGCTGGAATCAGTTTCCATCCTCTGTACGCTCTTTCTCACTTGCACATTTCTATTATTTTAAGCTTTCAGTGTAGCAAGGGAAGGAAAAAAAAAAAGAAAATCACTTTCCACCTGCAGATGATTATATAAAACACATCACTGCTGTAATGCGAGGTGAGGAATCTGGGATAATAAGAAAAACCTGTAAGGAGGCTCATCATTTTACTTTGCCTACCCACAGTCAGTGGGGAAAGTGATGCATTAGATATTGGTCTGTTCGGTCTTGGTTGATACACCGAGCAACCGAGTTGCCTGGAAAGCTAAATACCTTGTTTGGTCTGCTCTTGACTTCTTATTCTTTTCTCTCTCCACCTAATTTTTTTTTTTTTTTGGGGACTGTGTTATATGAATATCCTTGGCTTAATTTGCATTGCATTAGAGTAAAACATTTTAAATTTCTTCACAGCAGAAGTAAATCTGACAGACTTTATGAAGCCATTATACCTGCAGGTATTTTATACTCTTAAAATACATTTTTGTCAAGCTATCTTAATTATATTATTATATGTACTTTTGAACTCAGATCCACTCTTGGGTGATATATTACACTTCTGACAGTGCAGTCCTAAAAAGCTACAATTTATATCAAAGCTCCATGGCTGAACAAAGATGTATCTATTATGGATTCAGGGGAATTTATTAATTTACTGTTTTGGAACACTTATTCATTGACAAAGCTTGCCAGCTTTAAATTTCTAGCGGGTGATTATTATGTGCAGCATTTACATGGCTTTTGGGGCTGTCGGGATTGCAATTGAGAATACGGGAGAGCAGCTGTAGGCAGTGAGCACAGTCGACTTTGCTTGGCTTTTACCCGGGGTCAAAGTTTACAGCATTATCTCATTCACGTTACGATCCACTTAGGGTCATCACCAGCACCCTTAAGAGGACCTGCTCTGGCAAAAATGTCTTCAGCGAGTACTTAAGCAAAGCTGTTTGGTGCTCGAAATCAATGGGAGTTAAGAATATGCAAGTTAAGTGCTTTGCTGAATCACAAAGCTTGTTTGCAAGAGTGATTTTGCTCACAGAAGTCTGTCCCGTTGGCTGGAGTTGTTTGGGTGTCCCAAGGGTTAGGCATCAGGAGGGGACATGGAGCTGCCTGTGGAGTTGGTCAGCCCCATGACCATAGGCAAAGCCCTTGTTCTTCCCAGGCCTCAGTTTTATCACCCAAAAAAGAGGTTGGTAGTAAATAATTATCAGTAAGTGATCTCCTTGTGGCGGAGGTAGCACATTACCCTGAACCTCATGAATGGTCTTGCTGCAAAGGGAAGCCACGTGCTCATCTTGAATACCGTTGGCTAGCAAAATAGTCCACAGGCTTCATTTCTTGCTGATGTCTGCAAAGAGCTGGACCAGTGACCTGGAGAGGTGAAGGTCCTCTCCATCCTTCCTCTACAAATTCTTCACCAACTCCATGCGGAAGCCAAGGTTTAGTGCTGGCAACAGGAGCATCTCTTTAGGCTCCCTCAGTCTTTTCCCCTCCTATTTAACGGCGAGAGATGTACGGATCAGCAACAGTTCATACACTCATTAAATTGCCTTCAACTTTTCTAGCTGATCAGCTCCGATAGATGGGAGGTCGTTAGCTAAACTGGCAGCAAGGTGAGGGAAACATCTGCCTCCCTTGTCCGCGTTGGCATGTGAGGGTCTTGGCAGCTCCAGAAGAGCTGGTGATGGAGACGCAATGAGCCGGGAGTGTTGTGGTTTTTTTTCAGTGAACCTCCTCCTCCAGCAACTGTTTTCTTCCCGTCTCTCCTCAGATTAAGAAGGCGAAGAGAATTGGAGGAGCAGTGTTAGACTTTCTATTCTGAGCTAGCAATCACTGAAATCCATTCAGAAAGTTTAATTGCTGCAAGTAAAACTTGTAAATACCGACGTGGCATAAAGCACAGTTGAGCAGGCAATTTTCTCCTCTGCCTTCTGAGAATTCAAATGTTGGTTGTTTTTTTGGGGTTTTTTTTTTTTTCCTCCCTATTGTTGTTTTAAAGGTTTGGAATAACACTGATTCTTTTTTTTTTTCCTTTCTTCTTCAAACCCTGTACTTCCCTCCAAAAATGTGTGCCAGCCAGGCTCATTGAAAACGTCTTGGTATTGTCAGAAAAATCAGTTTGACTGCTTCATCTTGTAAAACTTTCAAAGCTAAAAATTAACTGACATTTCCAAGTGAAATGTCATTTTCCTCCAAATAAATAAATAAATCAAATGTTTTGACATTTTTAAAGCACTTTTCCCTTGCAAAAGGGAAAGACGTTCTCTGAATGAAAATTGTGTCAAAACTGACTTTTTTTTTTAATAGAAATTTTGACTTTTATGGATTTCTTTCTGTGAGAAGAAATTCAGTGGCTCGCCCATGGGGTCGGGGTGGCCCCAGGGGCGACTGGTGGTGGGATCCTATGGGGATCCAGTGTGCTGAGGGATTGCAGAAAGTCTTGGCTGATCAACACTACTGAATGGGTATGCATGCCTGGCTGCATATGTATATATATATATATTTTAATTTCTAATCTGTGCTGGCCTGGTTGCTCATTTGGAAGCCTTGAGACAAATTTGCAAAGCAGTTGAGCAATGCTGTGACTTCCTATGGTGGCCAGGGACACGGCATCCAGGGAGGCATCTCTGCTGTTCCACTGGACTGTAGAAAAACTGAAAACGTCTGATGTTTGGGTCAGCTTTGGAAACGGCAGCTCTTTCCCCTCATTTTGTTTTAGCTTGTTACGTGGCAGTTAAGGTGAGGATAAAGAACAGCATCTGAGCTCAAAGCTGGTCTCAACTTAGGCTAGCCTAATTTTCACCCCAAGAGCAGTGCTGGGATGCACGTGAGTGGGTTTAGCTTGCATTCACCCTGTCTCGCTGGATTTAAGACGGCCCACTTACAGACCTGTACAGGGGGTTTTTTATTATTTTTACATCGATTGATGTGCTCCCTGCCTTTAGTGAAAGTGGCATGCCTTGCTGAGTAAAGCAGATCTAAGTGTATTAATTCAGACATGTTGCATGACTCAAGGGGCTCCAGGAAGCAGTGTATCGGAGCACAGGATTAAGGAGGGTGGGCAGAGCTCTCTAACAACAACAAAGTCTCGGAGATGGGATCCCCAGCCATGGGTTAGCAGGGCTGCGGCAGAGGAGCTGCTCCCCTTTGCCTGCAGGTGGGTCGCAGTAGGGCTGGGAGCTGCAAGCCTGAGATGCTTGCTTGCCTCTCGGAGAGATCGAGAATAAACGCATCTGTAGCTGTTTCTCTTGCTTTTGTGTTAGGGAGTTAAATTGACTTTGGTAAATCGCTGCAGTATGTTGTAAATGATGTATGAAAGGGGGAAAAAAAAAATCTCTTCTTGATGTAGGGAAATGTTCTGTGTTGGGGGAAGTTTCTCGCAGATGTTTCCTGTAATGACAGAGCAGGGAAAGCTCTGTCAGAAACCTGACCAGAAACCTTCGACTCAAAAGGGGTGGAAAAAAAAATCCCTCTCTCTTTTTATTACCATCTTGTTTTCTTTTTAATTTCTCTTTTTCCCCCTGGGAACTGCCCTCCCCAAGTATTCATGGGCAACCCATACTTGGGTCAGCCAAACCTTTTCAGATACAACCAGTGGTTTCACCCCAAAGCTACCCTTATTTTCCCTGCTGATGAGATTTTTGGAGGGGGTTTTAAAGCCTTTTTCCCTTCTGGTTTTTGTTGGGGTTTTGGGTTGTTTTGGGTTTTTTTTGCAAGGCCATGTAGTTCCTATGCCTGCAACGCCTTCCCTCTTGCCTTTCTGGGATGGTGTGCAAGCGGCTGAGCCCAGAGAGCCGGGGGGACGGTGTCAACAGCCTTTGCTGCAAAGCAGAGGGGAATCGTCAGCGACCACGGTGGGGAAGAGTAGTAGTCATATATTTAAATTACAGTCGGGGAGATTTAGCTTGAGCATCTGGAAAATCCTTTTCTTAGTGAGGAGAGCGAAGCCCTGGGACAGATTACGTGGGGAGAATGTGAGCCCTCTGTCCCTGGAGGGTTTTAGGGCAGCTTAGACACACATCAGCTGTTTTTATTGGAGGCACAGTTCCTCCTGGTCCTGGAGAAATGCAGAATAAGAAAAGTGGCTTGAGAGGGCCCGGAGGGATCCTGTAACCCATCTGTCTTGCTCCAAGTCCTGTGTTACGCAGCACTGGAGTGGCTTTATCAAGGATCAGAGACCACCAGAGGTCTCATCTGCAGGAGGAGGTTTCTGTGGCTGGTGGAGATGCTCATTTGGGACGCTGGTGAAAAGATGCCTAACTGTTTTGCCAGGCAGGTGCTGTTATTTCTTGCATGAGTCCCAACTAGTGCCCATGAAAGTCCCTCCGCTGCTTTTTTAAGGACAACTTTTGAGGTTGGACTCTTGTGCCAAAGGGATGGAGTCTGTCCCGCTGTGCGATGCAGTAACAGCAGCGAGCCAATAGACTGACTGATGTTTGTGTCTTGTCTGAATTGCAGCTTGGTATATAAAGTCTTTATATCTCCACGCACTTCTAATTGACAGCAACAATCTTTCTTGCTTCCTGTCTTCTTGAGTTGTTGCCTTTCTGCAGTCTTGGGTGTTCCTGCCTCGGACTGACTGCTTGCCAGCAGCAGCTGAAATATTTTTCCCGTGCAATCTGTATCTGCCACGGGTGTCAGCACTGGAGGTTGTCCTCCCTCTTGTAACTTGGTTGTACAAAAAGTGACCCTCTGGGCTGCTCTTGGGCCCAGCAGTTGAGGTCAGCGTAGAAAGATACAGGCTGAGCAGTGAACTGCAGACCAACATCTAGGTGGGTGATGTTGCAAGCTGTTGATTTTGGGTGCTGGCAACCTCAGTTTAGGAACGTACAACTGGTTTCTGCATCCGGCTTCTATCTCCCTCCCTCCCTCGTCTGTCTGTGTCCTCCTTCCAGCAGCACCCAGCGGTGGGTTGGCCAGCGCCTGCATTTCAGCAACCCTTTAGCAGTTGCTTCAGAAAAAAGGAAAGGGCTTTGAATATTCCTTGGCTGGGATTCAGATCATCTGAGATTGACCAAAGTGCGAGCTGAAGCCCAGACACAGCCTCAGGCCCGCGGTGAAAACCTGCTATTTTGGGAGGCGAATGAATGCAAGGGGCTATTGGTTATCTGTCAGTGCAGGCGAGCCGGTAAATGAGAGGTAGTCAATGACATAAGAGATGTCAGGTTTTATTTCCAGTAAGAGCCGGTGAAGCTGGGAAAATTGCTCATTAATGCTTTATTGATATTCATGTTACTGTTGAAGAAGTCTGGGGTGGGAGGTGGAGGGGGGGGTCCATGCCCATGTTAATGGGGCCAGGCTGAAAATAGGTTCTTTTATGCCTGGGCAAAGGGTATGCACTGACCACGGGAGGTTTGACTGTGTCAGTCTCTCTAAATAGAGAACAGATCAGTTCTCTGGCTGAGCCAAAAGCTTTGGAGGAAAAAACTAATAACGCAGGTCAAACTGCGCCAGAAGCATTGGAGTACTCTTCCCCCCCCCCCCCCACAAAGCAAAATTTAAAGCAGATTGTTGTAAAACTATGCAAAATGTTCATCTGTGGGTTTTGGGACTATTTAACCCTCATGTTTGCTTTAGCATTCT